>NW_026947811.1:0-154000 GCF_034190915.1 Cavia porcellus
CACACCCATACAATGCGCACCACCCCGTGATGTTTTTCTCACTCCTACTTGTGAATCCAATGTAACACACACCCATACAATGCGCACCACCCCGTGATGTTTTTCTCACTCCTACTAGTGAATCCAATGTAACACACACCCATACAATGCGCACCACCCCGTGATGTTTTTCTCACTGCTACTAGTGAATCCAATGTAACACACACCCATACAATGCGCACCACCCCGTGATGTTTTTCTCACTCCTACTAGTGAATCTAATGTAACACACACCCATACAATGCGCACCACCCCGTGATGTTTTTCTCACTGCTACTAGTGAATGTAATGTAACACACACCCATACAATGCGCACCACCCCGTGATGTTTTTCTCACTGCTACTAGTGAATGTAATGTAACACACACCCATACAATGCGCACCACCCCGTGATGTTTTTCTCACTGCTAGTAGTGAATATAATGTAACACACACCCATACAATGTGCACCACCCCGTGATGTTTTTCTCACTCCTACTAGTGAATGTAATGTAACACACACCCATACAATGCGCACCACCCCGTGATGTTTTTCTCACTCCTACTAGTGAATCCAATGTAACACACACCCTTACAATGCGCACCACCCCGTGATGTTTTTCTCACTCCTACTAGTGAATCCAATGTAACACACACCCATACAATGCGCACCACCCCGTGATGTTTTTCTCACTCCTACTACTGAATCCAATGTAACACACACCCATACAATGCGCACCACCCCGTGATGTTTTTCTCACTGCTACTAGTGAAAGTAATGTAACACACACCCATACGATGCGCACCACCCCGTGATGTTTTTCTCACTCCTACTAGTGAATGTAATGTAACACACACCCATACGATGCGCACCACCCCGTGATGTTTTTCTCACTGCTACTATTGAATCTAATGTAACACACACCCATACGATGCGCACCACCCCGTGATGTTTTTCTCACTGCTACTAGTGAATCTAATGTAACACACACCCATACTATGCGCACCACCCCGTGATGTTTTTCTCACTGCTACTAGTGAATGTAATGTAACACACACCCATACAATGCGCACCACCCCGTGATGTTTTTCTCACTGCTACTAGTGAATGTAATGTAACACACACCCATACAATGCGCACCACCCCGTGATGTTTTTCTCACTCCTACTAGTGAATGTAATGTAACACACACCCATACAATGCGCACCACCCCGTGATGTTTTTCTCACTCCTACTAGTGAATCCAATGTAACACACACCCATACAATGCGCACCACCCCGTGATGTTTTTCTCACTCCTACTAATGAATCCAATGTAACACACACCCATACAATGCGCACCACCCCGTGATGTTTTTCTCACTCCTACTAGTGAATCCAATGTAACACACACCCATACAATGCGCACCACCCCGTGATGTTTTTCTCACTCCTACTAGTGAATCCAATGTAACACACACCCATACAATGCGCACCACCCCGTGAAGTTTTTCTCACTCCTACTAGTGAATCCAATGTAACACACACCCATACAATGCGCACCACCCCGTGATGTTTTTCTCACTGCTACTAGTGAATCCAATGTAACACACACCCATACAATGCGCACCACCCCGTGATGTTTTTCTCACTGCTACTAGTGAATCCAATGTAACACACACCCATACAATGCGCACCACCCCGTGATGTTTTTCTCAGTGCTACTAGTGAATGTAATGTAACACACACCCATACAATGCGCACCACCCCGTGATGTTTTTCTCACTGCTACTAGTGAATGTAATGTAACACACACCCATACAATGCGCACCACCCCGTGATGTTTTTCTCACTGCTACTAGTGAATGTAATGTAACACTCACCCATACAATGCGCACCACCCCGTGATGTTTTTCTCACTCCTACTAGTGAATGTAATGTAACACACACCCATACAATGCGCACCACCCCGTGATGTTTTTCTCACTCCTACTAGTGAATGTAATGTAACACACACATACAATGCGCACCACCCCGTGATGTTTTTCTCACTCCTACTAGTGAATGTAATGTAACACACACCCATACAATGCGCACCACCCCGTGATGTTTTTCTCACTCCTACTAGTGAATGTAATGTAACACACACCCATACAATGCGCACCACCCCGTGATGTTTTTCTCACTCCTACTTGTGAATCCAATGTAACACACACCCATACAATGCGCACCACCCCGTGATGTTTTTCTCACTCGTACTAGTGAATGTAATGTAACACACAACCATACAATGCGCACCACCCCGTGATGTTTTTCTCACTCCCACTAGTGAATGTAATTTAACACACAGCCATACAATGCGCACCACCCCGTGATGATTTTCTCACTCCCACTAGTGAATGTAATGTAACACACACC
Organism: Cavia porcellus; assembly: GCF_034190915.1. NCBI lineage: Eukaryota > Metazoa > Chordata > Mammalia > Rodentia > Caviidae > Cavia > Cavia porcellus. Next base: position 2,417 of record NW_026947811.1, read on the forward strand.
CATACAATGCGCACCACCCCGTGATGTTTTTATCACTCCCACTAGTGAATGTAATGTAACACACACGCATACAATGCGCACCACCCCGTGATGTTTTTCTCACTCCCACTAGTGAATGTAATGTAACACACACCCATACAATGCGCACCACCCCGTGATGTTTTTCTCACTCCCACTAGTGAATGTAATGTAACACACACCCATACAATGGGCACCACCCCGTGATGTTTTTCTCACTCCCACTAGTGAATGTAATGTAACACACACCCATACAATACGCACCACCCCGTGATGTTTTTCTCACTCCTACTTGTGAATGTAATGTAACACACACCCATACAATGCGCACCACCCCGTGATGTTTTTCTCACTCCTACTAGTGAATGTAATGTAACACACAGCCATACAATGCGCACCACCCCGTGATGTTTTTCGCACTCCTACTAGTGAATGTAATGTAACACACACCCATACAATGCGCACCACCCCGTGATGTTTTTCTCACTGCTACTAGTGAATGTAATGTAACACACACCCATACAATGCGCACCACCCCGTGATGTTTTTCTCACTGCTACTAGAGAATGTAATGTAACACACACCCATACAATGCGCACCACCCCGTGATGTTTTTCTCACTCCTACTAGTGAATGTAATGTAACACACACCCATACAATGCGCACCACCCCGTGATGTTTTTCTCACTGCTACTAGTGAATGTAATGTAACACACACCCATACAATGCGCACCACCCCGTGATGTTTTTCTCACTCCTACTAGTGAATGTAGTGTAACACACACCCATACAATGCGCACCACCCCGTGATGTTTTTCTCACTCCTAGTAGTGAATGTAGTGTAACACACACCCATACAATGCGCACCACCCCGTGATGTTTTTCTCACTCCTACTAGTGAATGTAGTGTAACACACACCCATACAATGCGCACCACCCCGTGATGTTTTTCTCACTCCCACTAGTGAATGTAATGTAACACACAGCCATACAAAGCGCACCACCACGTGATCATTTTCTCACTCCCACTAGTGAATGTAATGTAACACACACCCATACAATGCGCACCACCCCGTGATGTTTTTCTCACTCCCACTAGTGAATGTAATGTAACACACACCCATACAATGCGCACCACCCCGTGATGTTTTTCTCCCTCCCACTAGTGAATGTAATGTAACACACACCCATACAATGCGCACCACCCCGTGATGTTTTTCTCACTCCCACTAGTGAATGTAATGTAACACACACCCATACAATGCGCACCACCCCGTGATGTTTTTCTCACTCCCACTTGTGAATGTAATGTAACACACACCCATACAATGCGCACCACACCGTGATGTTTTTCTCACTCCCACTAGTAAATGTAATGTAACACACACCCATACAATGCGCACCACCCCGTGCTGTTTTTCTCACTCCCACTAGTGAATGTAATGTAACACACACCCATACAATACGCACCACCTCGTGAAGTTTTTCTCACTCCTACTTGTGAATGTAATGTAACACACACCCATACAATGCGCACCACCCCGTGATGTTTTTCTCACTCCTACTAGTGAATGTAATGTAACACACACCCATACAATGCGCACCACCCCGTGATGATTTTCTCACTCCCACTTGTGAATGTAATGTAACACACACCCATACAATGCGCACCACCCCGTGATGTTTTTCTCACTCCCACTAGTGAATGTAACGTAACACACACCCATACAATGCGCACCACCCCGTGATGTTTTTCTCACTCCCACTAGTGAATGTAACGTAACACACACCCATAGAATGCGCACCACCCCGTGATGTTTTTCTCACTCCCACTAGTGAATGTAACGTAACACACACCCATACATTGGGCACCACCCCGTGATGTTTTTCTCACTCCTACTAGTGAATGTAATGTAACACACACCCATACAATGCGCACCACCCCGTGATGATTTTCTCACTCCCACTTGTGAATGTAATGTAACACACACCCATACAATGCGCACCACCCCGTGATGTTTTTCTCACTCCCACTAGTGAATGTAACGTAACACACACCCATACAATGCGCACAACCCCGTGATGTTTTTCTCACTCCCACTAGTGAATGTAACGTAACACACACCCATACAATCCGCACCACCCCGTGATGTTTTTCTCACTCCTACTAGTGAATGTAATGTAACACGCACCCATACAATGCGCACCACCCCGTGATGTTTTTCTCACTCCTACTAGTGAATGTAATGTAACACACACCCATACAGTGCAAAACACCCCGTGATGTTTTTCTCAGCTACTAGTGAATGTAGTGTAACACACACCCATACAATGCGCACCACCCCGTGATGTTTTTCTCACTCCTACTAGTGAATATAGTGTAACACACACCCATACAATGCGCACCACCCCGTGATGTTTTTCTCACTCCTAATAGTGAACGTAGTGTAACACACACCCATACAATGCGCACCACCCCGTGATGTTTTTCTCACTCCTACTAGTGAATGTAATGTAACACACACCCATACAATGCGCACCACCCCGTGATGTTTTTCTCACTCCTACTAGTGAATGTAATGTAACACACACCCATACAATGCGCACCACCCCGTGATGTTTTTCTCACTGCTACTAGTGAATGTAATGTAACACACACCCATACAATGCGCACCACCCCGTGATGTTTTTCTCACTGCTACTAGTGAATGTAATGTAACACACACCCATACAATGCGCACCACCCCGTGATGTTTTTCTCACTCGTACTAGTGAATGTAATGTAACACACACCCATACAATGCGCACCACCCCGTGATATTTTTCTCACTGCTACTAGTGAATGTAATGTAACACACACCCATACAATGCGCACCACCCCGTGATGTTTTTCTCACTCCTACCAGTGAATGTAGTGTAACACACACCCATACAATGCGCACCACCCCGTGATGTTTTTCTCACTCCTAGTAGTGAATGTAGTGTAACACACACCCATACAATGCGCACCACCCCGTGATGTTTTTCTCACTCCTACTAGTGAATGTAATGTAACATACACCCATGCAATGCGCACCACCCCGTGATGTTTTTCTCACTCCCACTAGTGAATGTAATGTAACACACAGCCATACAAAGCGCACCACCCCGTGATTATTTTCTCACTCCCACTAGTGAATGTAATGTAACACACACCCATACAATGCGCACCACCCCGTGATGTTTTTCTCACTCACACTAGTGAATGTAATGTAACACACACCCATACAATGCGCACCACCCCGTGATGTTTTTCTCACTCCCACTAGTGAATGTAATGTAACACACACCCATACAATGCGCACCACCCCGTGATGTTTTTCTCACTCCCACTAGTGAATGTAATGTAACACACACCCATACAATGCGCACCACCCCGTGATGTTTTTCTCACTCCCAATAGTAAATGTAATGTAACACACACCCATACAATGCGCACCACCCCGGGCTGTTTTTCTCACTCCCACTAGTGAATGTAATGTAACACACACCCATACAATACGCACCACCCCGTGAAGTTTTTCTCACTCCTACTTGTGAATGTAATGTAACACACACCCATACAATGCGCACCACCCCGTGATGTTTTTCTCACTCCTACTAGTGAATGTAATGTAACACACACCCATACAATGCGCACCACCCCGTGATGATTTTCTCACTCCCACTTGTGAATGTAATGTAACACACACCCATACAATGCGCACCACCCCGTGATGTTTTTCTCACTCCCACTAGTGAATGTAACGTAACACACACCCATACAATGCGCACCACCCCGTGATGTTTTTCTCACTCCTACTAGTGAATATAGTGTAACACACACCCATAAAATGCGCACCACCCCGTGATGTTTTTCTCACTCCTAATAGTGAATGTAGTGTAACACACACCCATACAATGCGCACCACCCCGTGATGTTTTTCTCACTCCTACTAGTGAATGTAATGTAACACACACCCATACAATGCGCACCACCCCGTGATGTTTTTCTCACTCCTACTAGTGAATGTAATGTCACACACACCCATACAATGCGCACCACCCCGTGATGTTTTTCTCACTCCTACTAGTGAATGTAATGTAACACACACCAATACAATGCGCACCATCCCGTGATGTTTTTCTCACTCCTACTAGTGAAGGTAACACACACCCATACAATGCGCACCACCCCGTGATGTTTTTCTCACTCCTACTAGTGAATCTAATGTAACACACACCCATACAATGCGCACCACCCCGTGATGTTTTTCTCACTCCTACTGGTGAATGTAATGTAACACACACCAATACCATGCGCACCACCCCGTGATGTTTTTCTCACTCCTACGAGTGAATGTAATGTAACACACACCCATACCATGCGCACCACCCCGTGATGTTTTTCTCACTCCTACTAGTGAATCTAATGTAACACACACCCATACAATGCGCACCACCCCGTGATGTTTTTCTCACTCCTACTAGTGAATGTAATGTAACACACACCCATACAATGCGCACCACCCCGTGATGTTTTTCTCACTAATACTAGTGAATCTAATGTAACACACACCCATACAATGCGCACCACGCCGTGCTGTTTTTCTCACTCCTACTAGTGAATGTAATGTAACACACACCCATACAATGCGCACCACCCCGTGATGTTTTTCTCACTGCTACTAGTGAATGTAATGTAACACACACCCATACAATGCGCACCACCCCGTGATGTTTTTCTCACTGCTACTAGTGAATGTAATGTAACACACACCCATACAATGCGCACCACCCCGTGATGTTTTTCTCACTGCTACTAGTGAATGTAATGTAACACACACCCATACAATGCGCACCACCCCGTGATGTTTTTCTCACTCCCACTAGTGAATGTAATGTAACACACACCCATACAATACGCACCACCCCGTGAAGTTTTTCTCACTCCTACTTGTGAATGAAATGTAACACACACCCATACAATGCGCACCACCCCGTGATGTTTTTCTCACTCCTACTAGTGAATGTAATGTAACACACACCCATACAATGCGCACCACCCCCTGATGATTTTCTCACTCCCACTAGTGAATGTAACGTAACACACACCCATACAATGCGCACCACCCCGTGATGTTTTTCTCACTCCCACTAGTGAATGTAACGTAACACACACCCATAGAATGCGCACCACCCCGTGATGTTTTTCTCACTCCCACTAGTGAATGTAACGTAACACACACCCATACATTGCGCACCACCCCGTGATGTTTTTCTCACTCCTACTAGTGAATGTAATGTAACACACACCCATACAATGCGCACCACCCCGTGATGATTTTCTCACTCCCACTTGTGAATGTAATGTAACACACACCCATACAATGCGCACCACCCCGTGATGTTTTTCTCACTCCCACTAGTGAATGTAACGTAACACACACCCATACAATGCGCACAACCCCGTGATGTTTTTCTCACTCCCACTAGTGAATGTAACGTAACACACACCCATACAATGCGCACCACCCCGTGATGTTTTTCTCACTCCTACTAGTGAATGTAATGTAACACGCACCCATACAATGCGCACCACCCCGTGATGTTTTTCTCACTCCTACTAGTGAATCTAATGTAACACACACCCATACAATGGGCACCACCCTGTGATGTTTTTCTCACTCCTACTAGTGAATGTAATGTAACACACAACCATACAATGCGCACCACCCCGTGATGTTTTTCTCACTGCTACTAGTGAATGCAATGTAACACACACCCATACAATGCGCACCACCCCGTGATGTTTTTCTCACTGCTACTAGTGAATGTAATGTAACACACACCCATACATTGCGCACCACCCCGTGATGTTTTTCTCACTGCTACTAGTGAATGTAATGTAACACACACCCATACAATGCGCACCACCCCGTGATGTTTTTCTCACTGCTACTCTTGAATGTAATGTAACACACACATACAGTGCGCACCACCACGTGATGTTTTTCTCACTCCTACTAGTGAATGTAATGTAACACACACCCATACAGTGCGCACCACCCCGTGATGTTTTTCTCACTCCTACTAGTGAATGTAATGTAACACACACCCATACAGTGCAAAACACCCCGTGATATTTTTCTCACTGCTACTAGTGAATGTAGTGTAACACACACCCATACAATGCGCACCACCCCGTGATGTTTTTCTCACTCCTACTAGTGAATATAGTGTAACACACACCCATACAATGCGCACCACCCCGTGATGTTTTTCTCACTCCTAATAGTGAATGTAGTGTAACACACACCCATACAATGCGCACCACCCCGTGATGTTTTTCTCACTCCTACTAGTGAATGTAATGTAACACACACCCATACAATGCGCACCACCCCGTGATGTTTTTCTCACTCCTACTAGTGAATGTAATGTAACACACACCCATACAATGCGCACCACCCCGTGATGTTTTTCTCACTGCTACTAGTGAATGTAATGTAACACACACCCATACAATGCGCACCACCCTGTGATGTTTTTCTCACTGCTACTAGTGAATGTAATGTAACACACACCCATACAATGCGCACCACCCCGTGATGTTTTTCTCACTGCTACTAGTGAATGTAATGTAACACACACCCATGCAATGCGCACCACCCCGTGATGTTTTTCTCACTGCTACTAGTGAATGTAATGTAACACACACCCATACAATGCGCACCACCCCGTGATGTTTTTCTCACTCCTACTAGTGAATGTAATGTAACACACACCCATACAATGCGCACCACCCCGTGATGATTTTCTCACTCCCAATTGTGAATGTAATGTAACACACACCCATACAATGCGCACCACCCCGTGATGTTTTTCTCACTCCCACTAGTGAATGTAACGTAACACACACCCATACAATGCGCACAACCCCGTGATGTTTTTCTCACTCCCACTAGTGAATGTAACGTAACACACACCCATACAATGCGCACCACCCCGTGATGTTTTTCTCACTCCTACTAGTGAATGTAATGTAACACGCACCCATACAATGCGCACCACCCCGTGATGTTTTTCTCACTCCTACTAGTGAATCTAATGTAACACACACCCATACAATGGGCACCACCCTGTGATGTTTTTCTCACTCCTACTAGTGAATGTAATGTAACACACAACCATACAATGCGCACCACCCCGTGATGTTTTTCTCACTGCTACTAGTGAATGTAATGTAACACACACCCATACAATGCGCACCACCCCGTGATGTTTTTCTCACTGCTACTAGTGAATGTAATGTAACACACACCCATACATTGCGCACCACCCCGTGATGTTTTTCTCACTGCTACTAGTGAATGTAATGTAACACACACCCATACAATGCGCACCACCCCGTGATGTTTTTCTCACTGCTACTCTTGAATGTAATGTAACACACACATACAGTGCGCACCACCACGTGATGTTTTTCTCACTCCTACTAGTGAATGTAATGTAACACACACCCATACAGTGCGCACCACCCCGTGATGTTTTTCTCACTCCTACTAGTGAATGTAATGTAACACACACCCATACAGTGCAAAACACCCCGTGATGTTTTTCTCACTGTTACTAGTGAATGTAGTGTAACACACACCCATACAATGCGCACCACCCCGTGATGTTTTTCTCACTCCTACTAGTGAATATAGTGTAACACACACCCATACAATGCGCACCACCCCGTGATGTTTTTCTCACTCCTAATAGTGAATGTAGTGTAACACACACCCATACAATGCGCACCACCCCGTGATGTTTTTCTCACTCCTACTAGTGAATGTAATGTAACACACACCCATACAATGCGCACCACCCCGTGATGTTTTTCTCACTCCTACTAGTGAATGTAATGTAACACACACCCATACAATGCGCACCACCCCGTGATGTTTTTCTCACTGCTACTAGTGAATGTAATGTAACACACACCCATACAATGCGCACCACCCCGTGATGTTTTTCTCACTGCTACTAGTGAATGTAATGTAACACACACCCATACAATGCGCACCACCCCGTGATGTTTTTCTCACTGCTACTAGTGAATGTAATGTAACACACACCCATACAATGCGCACCACCCCGTGATGTTTTTCTCACTGCTACTAGTGAATGTAATGTAACACACACCCATACAATGCGCACCACCCCGTGATGTTTTTCTCACTCCTACCAGTGAATGTAGTGTAACACACACCCATACAATGCGCACCACCCAGTGATGTTTTTCTCACTCGTAGTAGTGAATGTAGTGTAACACACACCCATACAATGCGCACCACCCCGTGATGTTTTTCTCACTCCTACTAGTGAATGTAATGTAACACACACCCATACAATGCGCACCACCCCGTGATGTTTTTCTCACTCCCACTAGTGAATGTAATGTAACACACAGCCATACAAAGCGCACCACCCCGTGATCATTTTCTCACTCCCACTAGTGAATGTAATGTAACACACACCCATACAATGCGCACCACAACGTGATGTTTTTCTCACTCACACTAGTGAATGTAATGTAACACACACCCATACAATGCGCACCACCCCGTTATGTTTTTCTCACTCCCACTAGTGAATGTAATGTAACACACACCCATACAATGCGCACCACCCCGTGATGTTTTTCTCACTCCCACTAGTGAATGTAATGTAACACACACCCATACAATGCGCACCACCCCGTGATGTTTTTCTCACTCCCACTAGTGAATGTAATGTAACACACACCCATACAATGCGCACCACCCCGTGATGTTTTTCTCACTCCCAATAGTAAATGTAATGTAACACACACCCATACAATGCGCACCACCCCGTGCTGTTTTTCTCACTCCCACTAGTGAATGTAATGTAACACACACCCATACAATACGCACCACCCCGTGAAGTTTTTCTCACTCCTACTTGTGAATGTAATGTAACACACACCCATACAATGCGCACCACCCCGTGATGATTTTCTCACTCCCACTTGTGAATGTAATGTAACACACACCCATACAATGCGCACCACCCCGTGATGTTTTTCTCACTCCCACTAGTGAATGTAACGTAACACACACCCATACAATGCGCACCACCCCGTGATGTTTTTCTCACTCCTACTAGTGAATATAGTGTAACACACACCCATACAATGCGCACCACCCCGTGATGTTTTTCTCACTCCTAATAGTGAATGTAGTGTAACACACACCCATACAATGCGCACCACCCCGTGATGTTTTTCTCACTCCTACTAGTGAATGTAATGTAACACACACCCATACAATGCGCACCACCCCGTGATGTTTTTCTCACTCCTACTAGTGAATGTAATGTAACACACACCCATACAATGCGCACCACCCCGTGATGTTTTTCTCACTCCTACTAGTGAATGTAATGTAACACACACCAATACAATGCGCACCATCCCGTGATGTTTTTCTCACTCCTACTAGTGAATGTAACACACACCCATACAATGCGCACCACCCCGTGATGTTTTTCTCACTCCTACTAGTGAATCTAATGTAACACACAACCATACAATGCGCACCACCCCGTGATGTTTTTCTCACTCCTACTAGTGAATGTAATGTAACACACACCCATACAATGCGCACCACCCCGTGATGTTTTTCTCACTCCTACTAGTGAATGTAATGTAACACACACCCATACAATGCGCACCACCCCGTGATGATTTTCTCACTCCTACTAGTGAATGTAATGTAATACACACCCATACAATGCGCACTACCCCGTGATGATTTCCTCACTCCTACTAGGGAATGTAATGTAACACACACCCGTACAATGCGCACCACCCCGTGATGTTTTTCTCACTCCCACTAGCGAATGTAATGTAACACACACCCATACAATGCGCACCACCCCGTGATGTTTTTCTCACTCCTACTGGTGAATGTAATGTAACACACACCAATACCATGCGCACCACCCTGTGATGTTTTTCTCACTCCTACTGGTGAATGTAATGTAACACACACCAATACCATGCGCACCACCCCGTGATGTTTTTCTCACTCCTACGAGTGAATGTAATGTAACACACACCCATACCATGCGCACCACCCCGTGATGTTTTTCTCACTCCTACTAGTGAATCTAATGTAACACACACCCATACAATGCGCACCACCCCGTGATGTTTTTCTAACTCCTACTAGTGAATGTAATGTAACTCACACCCATACAATGCGCACCACCCCGTGATGTTTTTCTCACTAATACTAGTGAATCTAATGTAACACACACCCATACAATGTGCACCACGCCGTGATGTTTTTCTCACTCCTACTAGTGAATGTAATGTAACACACACCCATACAATGCGCACCACCCCGTGATGTTTTTCTCACTCCTACTAGTGAATCCAATGTAACACACACCCATACAATGCGCACCACCCCGTGATGTTTTTCTCACTCCTACTAGTGAATCCAATGTAACACACACCCATACAATGCGCACCACCCCGTGATGTTTTTCTCACTCCTACTAGTGAATCCAATGTAACACACACCCATACAATGCGCACCACCCCGTGATGTTTTTCTCACTCCTACTAGTGAATCCAATGTAACACACACCCGTACAATGCGCACCACCCCGTGATGTTTTTCTCACTCCTACTAGTGAATCCAATGTAACACACACCCGTACAATGCGCACCACCCCGTGATGTTTTTCTCACTCCTACTAATGAATCCAATGTAACACACACCCATACAATGCGCACCACCCCGTGATGTTTTTCTCACTCCTACTATTGAATGTAATGTAACACACACCCATACAATGCGCACCACCCCGTGATGTTTTTCTCACTCCTACTAGTGAATGTAATGTAACACACACCCATACAATGCGCACCACCCCGTGATGTTTTTCTCACTCCTACTAGTGAATCTAATGTAATACACACCCATACAATGCGCACCACCCCGTGATGTTTTTCTCACTCCTACTAGTGAATCTAATGTAACACACACCCATACAATGCGCACCACCCCGTGATGTTTTTCTCACTGCTACTAGTGAATGTAATGTAACACACACCCATACAATGCGCACCACCCCGTGATGTTTTTCTCACTGCTACTAGTGAATGTAATGTAACACACACCCATACAATGCACACCACCCCGTGATGTTTTTCTCACTCCTACTAGTGAATCTAATGTAACACACACCCATACAATGCGCACCACCCCGTGATGTTTTTCTCACTCCTACTAGTGAATCCAATGTAACACACACCCATACAATGCGCACCACCCCGTGATGTTTTTCTCACTCCTACTAGTGAATCCAATGTAACACACACCCATACAATGCGCACCACCCCGTGATGTTTTTCTCACTCCTAGTAGTGAATGTAATGTAACACACACCCATACAATGCGCACCACCCCGTGATGTTTTTCTCACTCCTACTAGTGAATCTAATGTAACACACACCCATACAATGCGCACCACCCCGTGATGTTTTTCTCACTCCTACTAGTGAATGTAGTGTAACACACACCCATACAATGCGCACCACCCCGTGATGTTTTTCTCACTCCTACTAGTGAATGTAATGTAACACACACCCATACAATGCGCACCACCCCGTGATGTTTTTCTCACTCCTACTAGTGAATGTAGTGTAACACACACCCATACAATGCGCACCACCCCGTGATGTTTTTCTCACTCCTACTAGTGAATCTAATGTAACACACACCCTTACATGCGCACCACCCCGTGATGTTTTTCTCACTCCTACTAGTGAATGTAATGTAACACACACCCATACAATGCGCACCACCCCGTGATGTTTTTCTCACTCCTACTAGTGAATGTAATGTAACACACACCAATACAATGCGCACCACCCCGTGATGTTTTTCTCACTCCTACTAGTGAATGTAACACACACCCATACAATGCGCACCACCCCGTGATGTTTTTCTCACTGCTACTAGTGAATGTAATGTAACACACACCCATACAATGCGCACCACCCCGTGATGTTTTTCTCACTCCTACTAGAGAATGTAATGTAACACACACCCATACAATGCGCACCACCCCGTGATGTTTTTCTCACTCCTACTAGAGAATGTAATGTAACACACACCCATACAATGCGCACCACCCCGTGATGTTTTTCTCACTCCTACTAGTGAATGTAATGTAACACACACCCATACAATGCGCACCACCCCGTGATGTTTTTCTCACTCCTACTAGTGAATGTAATGTAACACACACCCATACAATGCGCACCACCCCGTGATGTTTTTCTCACTCCTACTAGTGAATGTAATGTAACACACACCCATACAATGCACACCACCCGTGATGATTTTCTCACTCCTACTAGTGAATGTAATGTAACACACACCCATACAATGCGCACCACTCCGTGATGATTTTCTCACTCCTACTAGTGAATGTAATGTAACACACACCCATACAATGCGCACCACCCCGTGATGTTTTTCTCACTCCCACTAGCGAATGTAATGTAACACACACCCATACAATGCGCACCACCCCGTGATGTTTTTCTCACTCCTACTAGTGAATGTAATGTAACACACACCCATACATTGCGCACCACCCCGTGATGTTTTTCTCACTCCTACTAGTGAATGTAATGTAACACACACCCATACCATGCGCACCACCCCGTGATGTTTTTCTCACTCCTACTAGTGTATGTAATGTAACACACACCCATACCATGCGCACCACCCCGTGATGTTTTTCTCACTCCTACTAGTGAATCTAATGTAACACACACCCATACAATGCTCACCACCCCGTGATGTTTTTCTCACTAATACTAGTGAATCTAATGTAACACACACCCATACAATGCGCACCACCCCGTGATGTTTTTCTCACTCCTACTAGTGAATCTAATGTAACACACACCCATACAATGCGCACCACCCCGTGATGTTTTTCTCACTGCTACTAGTGAATCTAATGTAACACACACCCATACAATGCGCACCACCCCGTGATGTTTTTCTAACTGCTACTAGTGAATCTAATGTAACACACACCCATACAATGCGCACCACCCCGTGTTGTTTTTCTCACTGCTACTAGTGAATGTAATGTAACACACACCCATACAATGCGCACCACCCCGTGATGTTTTTCTCACTGCTACTAGTGAATGTAATGTAAAACACACCCATACAATGCGCACCACCCCGTGATGTTTTTCTCACTGCTACTAGTGAATCTAATGTAACACACACCCATACAATGCGCACCACCCCGTGATGTTTTTCTCACTGCTACTAGTGAATGTAATGTAACACACACCCATACAATGCGCACCACCCCGTGATGTTTTTCTCACTCCTATTAGTGAATGTAATGTAACACACACCCATACAATGCGCACCACCCCGTGATGTTTTTCTCAATCCTACTAGTGAATGTAATGTAACACACACCCATACAATGCGCACCACCCCGTGATGTTTTTCTCACTGCTACTAGTGAATCCAGTGTAACACACACCCATACAATGCGCACCACCCCGTGATGTTTTTCTCACTCCTACTAGTGAATCCAATGTAACACACACCCATACAATGCGCACCACCCCGTGATGTTTTTCTCACTCCCACTAGTGAATCCAATGTAACACACACCCATACAATGCGCACCACCCCGTGATGTTTTTCTCACTCCTACTAGTGAATCCAATGTAACACACACCCATACAATGCGCACCACCCCGTGATGTTTTTCTCACTGCTACTAGTGAATCCAATGTAACACACACCCATACAATGCGCACCACCCCGTGATGTTTTTCTCACTGCTACTAGTGAATCTAATGTAACACACACCCATACAATGCGCACCACCCCGTGATGTTTTTCTCACTGCTACTAGTGAATGTAATGTAACACACACCCATACAATGCGCACCACCCCGTGATGTTTTTCTCACTGCTACTAGTGAATGTAATGTAACACACACCCATACAATGCGCACCACCCCGTGATGTTTTTCTCACTCCTACCAGTGAATGTAATGTAACACACACCCATACAATGCGCACCACCCCGTGATGTTTTTCTCACTCCTACTAGTGAATCCAATGTAACACACACCCATACAATGCGCACCACCACGTGATGTTTTTCTCACTCCTACTACTGAATCCAATGTAACACACACCCATACAATGCGCACCACCCCGTGATGTTTTTCTCACTCCTACTAGTGAATCCAATGTAACACACACCCATACAATGCGCACCACCCCGTGATGTTTTTCTCACTCCTACTAGTGAATCCAATGTAACACACACCCATACAATGCGCACCACCCCGTGATGTTTTTCTCACTCCTACTAGTGAATCCAATGTAACACACACCCATACAATGCGCACCACCCCGTGATGTTTTTCTCACTCCTACTAGTGAATGTAGTGTAACACACACCCATACAATGCGCACCACCCCGTGATGTTTTTCTCACTCCTACTAGTGAATGTAATGTAACACACACCCATACAATGCGCACCACCCCGTGATGTTTTTCTCACTCCTACTAGTGAATGTAGTGTAACACACACCCATACAATGCGCACCACCCCGTGATGTTTTTCTCACTCCTACTAGTGAATCTAATGTAACACACACCCTTACATGCGCACCACCCCGTGATGTTTTTCTCACTCCTACTAGTGAATGTAATGTAACACACACCCATACAATGCGCACCACCCCGTGATGTTTTTCTCACTCCTACTAGTGAATGTAATGTAACACACACCAATACAATGCGCACCACCCCGTGATGTTTTTCTCACTCCTACTAGTGAATGTAACACACACCCATACAATGCGCACCACCCCGTGATGTTTTTCTCACTGCTACTAGTGAATGTAATGTAACACACACCCATACAATGCGCACCACCCCGTGATGTTTTTCTCACTCCTACTAGAGAATGTAATGTAACACACACCCATACAATGCGCACCGCCCCGTGATGTTTTTCTCACTCCTACTAGAGAATGTAATGTAACACACACCCATACAATGCGCACCACCCCGTGATGTTTTTCTCACTCCTACTAGTGAATGTAATGTAACACACACCCATACAATGCGCACCACCCCGTGATGTTTTTCTCACTCCTACTAGTGAATGTAATGTAACACACACCCATACAATGCGCACCACCCCGTGATGTTTTTCTCACTCCTACTAGTGAATGTAATGTAACACACACCCATACAATGCACACCACCCGTGATGATTTTCTCACTCCTACTAGTGAATGTAATGTAACACACACCCATACAATGCGCACCACTCCGTGATGATTTTCTCACTCCTACTAGTGAATGTAATGTAACACACACCCATACAATGCGCACCACCCCGTGATGTTTTTCTCACTCCCACTAGCGAATGTAATGTAACACACACCCATACAATGCACACCACCCCGTGATGTTTTTCTCACTCCTACTAGGGAATGTAATGTAACACACACCCATACATTGCGCACCACCCCGTGATGTTTTTCTCACTCCTACTAGTGAATGTAATGTAACACACACCCATACCATGCGCACCACCCCGTGATGTTTTTCTCACTCCTACTAGTGTATGTAATGTAACACACACCCATACCATGCGCACCACCCCGTGATGTTTTTCTCACTCCTACTAGTGAATCTAATGTAACACACACCCATACAATGCTCACCACCCCGTGATGTTTTTCTCACTAATACTAGTGAATCTAATGTAACACACACCCATACAATGCGCACCACCCCGTGATGTTTTTCTCACTCCTACTAGTGAATCTAATGTAACACACACCCATACAATGCGCACCACCCCGTGATGTTTTTCTCACTGCTACTAGTGAATCTAATGTAACACACACCCATACAATGCGCACCACCCCGTGATGTTTTTCTAACTGCTACTAGTGAATCTAATGTAACACACACCCATACAATGCGCACCACCCCGTGTTGTTTTTCTCACTGCTACTAGTGAATGTAATGTAACACACACCCATACAATGCGGACCACCCCGTGATGTTTTTCTCACTGCTACTAGTGAATGTAATGTAAAACACACCCATACAATGCGCACCACCCCGTGATGTTTTTCTCACTGCTACTAGTGAATCTAATGTAACACACACCCATACAATGCGCACCACCCCGTGATGTTTTTCTCACTGCTACTAGTGAATGTAATGTAACACACACCCATACAATGCGCACCACCCCGTGATGTTTTTCTCACTCCTATTAGTGAATGTAATGTAACACACACCCATACAATGCGCACCACCCCGTGATGTTTTTCTCAATCCTACTAGTGAATGTAATGTAACACACACCCATACAATGCGCACCACCCCGTGATGTTTTTCTCACTGCTACTAGTGAATCCAGTGTAACACACACCCATACAATGCGCACCACCCCGTGATGTTTTTCTCACTCCTACTAGTGAATCCAATGTAACACACACCCATACAATGCGCACCACCCCGTGATGTTTTTCTCACTCCCACTAGTGAATCCAATGTAACACACACCCATACAATGCGCACCACCCCGTGATGTTTTTCTCACTCCTACTCGTGAATCCAATGTAACACACACCCATACAATGCGCACCACCCCGTGATGTTTTTCTCACTGCTACTAGTGAATCCAATGTAACACACACCCATACAATGCGCACCACCCCGTGATGTTTTTCTCACTGCTACTAGTGAATCTAATGTAACACACACCCATACAATGCGCACCACCCCGTGATGTTTTTCTCACTGCTACTAGTGAATGTAATGTAACACACACCCATACAATGCGCACCACCCCGTGATGTTTTTCTCACTGCTACTAGTGAATGTAATGTAACACACACCCATACAATGCGCACCACCCCGTGATGTTTTTCTCACTCCTACCAGTGAATGTAATGTAACACACACCCATACAATGCGCACCACCCCGTGATGTTTTTCTCACTCCTACTAGTGAATCCAATGTAACACACACCCATACAATGCGCACCACCCCGTGATGTTTTTCTCACTGCTACTAGTGAATCTAATGTAACACACACCCATACAATGCGCACCACCCCGTGATGTTTTTCTCACTGCTACTAGTGAATGTAATGTAACACACACCCATACAATGCGCACCACCCCGTGATGTTTTTCTCACTGCTACTAGTGAATGTAATGTAACACACACCCATACAATGCGCACCACCCCGTGATGTTTTTCTCACTCCTACCAGTGAATGTAATGTAACACACACCCATACAATGCGCACCACCCCGTGATGTTTTTCTCACTCCTACTAGTGAATCCAATGTAACACACACCCATACAATGCGCACCACCACGTGATGTTTTTCTCACTCCTACTACTGAATCCAATGTAACACACACCCATACAATGCGCACCACCCCGTGATGTTTTTCTCACTCCTACTAGTGAATCCAATGTAACACACACCCATACAATGCGCACCACCCCGTGATGTTTTTCTCACTCCTACTAGTGAATCCAATGTAACACACACCCATACAATGCGCACCACCCCGTGATGTTTTTCTCACTCCTACTAGTGAATCCAATGTAACACACACCCATACAATGCGCACCACCCCGTGATGTTTTTCTCACTCCTACTAGTGAATGTAGTGTAACACACACCCATACAATGCGCACCACCCCGTGATGTTTTTCTCACTCCTACTAGTGAATGTAATGTAACACACACCCATACAATGCGCACCACCCCGTGATGTTTTTCTCACTCCTACTAGTGAATGTAGTGTAACACACACCCATACAATGCGCACCACCCCGTGATGTTTTTCTCACTCCTACTAGTGAATCTAATGTAACACACACCCTTACATGCGCACCACCCCGTGATGTTTTTCTCACTCCTACTAGTGAATGTAATGTAACACACACCCATACAATGCGCACCACCCCGTGATGTTTTTCTCACTCCTACTAGTGAATGTAATGTAACACACACCAATACAATGCGCACCACCCCGTGATGTTTTTCTCACTCCTACTAGTGAATGTAACACACACCCATACAATGCGCACCACCCCGTGATGTTTTTCTCACTGCTACTAGTGAATGTAATGTAACACACACCCATACAATGCGCACCACCCCGTGATGTTTTTCTCACTCCTACTAGAGAATGTAATGTAACACACACCCATACAATGCGCACCACCCCGTGATGTTTTTCTCACTCCTACTAGAGAATGTAATGTAACACACACCCATACAATGCGCACCACCCCGTGATGTTTTTCTCACTCCTACTAGTGAATGTAATGTAACACACACCCATACAATGCGCACCACCCCGTGATGTTTTTCTCACTCCTACTAGTGAATGTAATGTAACACACACCCATACAATGCGCACCACCCCGTGATGTTTTTCTCACTCCTACTAGTGAATGTAATGTAACACACACCCATACAATGCACACCACCCGTGATGATTTTCTCACTCCTACTAGTGAATGTAATGTAACACACACCCATACAATGCGCACCACTCCGTGATGATTTTCTCACTCCTACTAGTGAATGTAATGTAACACACACCCATACAATGCGCACCACCCCGTGATGTTTTTCTCACTCCCACTAGCGAATGTAATGTAACACACACCCATACAATGCACACCACCCCGTGATGTTTTTCTCACTCCTACTAGGGAATGTAATGTAACACACACCCATACATTGCGCACCACCCCGTGATGTTTTTCTCACTCCTACTAGTGAATGTAATGTAACACACACCCATACCATGCGCACCACCCCGTGATGTTTTTCTCACTCCTACTAGTGTATGTAATGTAACACACACCCATACCATGCGCACCACCCCGTGATGTTTTTCTCACTCCTACTAGTGAATCTAATGTAACACACACCCATACAATGCTCACCACCCCGTGATGTTTTTCTCACTAATACTAGTGAATCTAATGTAACACACACCCATACAATGCGCACCACCCCGTGATGTTTTTCTCACTCCTACTAGTGAATCTAATGTAACACACACCCATACAATGCGCACCACCCCGTGATGTTTTTCTCACTGCTACTAGTGAATCTAATGTAACACACACCCATACAATGCGCACCACCCCGTGATGTTTTTCTAACTGCTACTAGTGAATCTAATGTAACACACACCCATACAATGCGCACCACCCCGTGTTGTTTTTCTCACTGCTACTAGTGAATGTAATGTAACACACACCCATACAATGCGGACCACCCCGTGATGTTTTTCTCACTGCTACTAGTGAATGTAATGTAAAACACACCCATACAATGCGCACCACCCCGTGATGTTTTTCTCACTGCTACTAGTGAATCTAATGTAACACACACCCATACAATGCGCACCACCCCGTGATGTTTTTCTCACTGCTACTAGTGAATGTAATGTAACACACACCCATACAATGCGCACCACCCCGTGATGTTTTTCTCACTCCTATTAGTGAATGTAATGTAACACACACCCATACAATGCGCACCACCCCGTGATGTTTTTCTCAATCCTACTAGTGAATGTAATGTAACACACACCCATACAATGCGCACCACCCCGTGATGTTTTTCTCACTGCTACTAGTGAATCCAGTGTAACACACACCCATACAATGCGCACCACCCCGTGATGTTTTTCTCACTCCTACTAGTGAATCCAATGTAACACACACCCATACAATGCGCACCACCCCGTGATGTTTTTCTCACTCCCACTAGTGAATCCAATGTAACACACACCCATACAATGCGCACCACCCCGTGATGTTTTTCTCACTCCTACTCGTGAATCCAATGTAACACACACCCATACAATGCGCACCACCCCGTGATGTTTTTCTCACTGCTACTAGTGAATCCAATGTAACACACACCCATACAATGCGCACCACCCCGTGATGTTTTTCTCACTGCTACTAGTGAATCTAATGTAACACACACCCATACAATGCGCACCACCCCGTGATGTTTTTCTCACTGCTACTAGTGAATGTAATGTAACACACACCCATACAATGCGCACCACCCCGTGATGTTTTTCTCACTGCTACTAGTGAATGTAATGTAACACACACCCATACAATGCGCACCACCCCGTGATGTTTTTCTCACTCCTACCAGTGAATGTAATGTAACACACACCCATACAATGCGCACCACCCCGTGATGTTTTTCTCACTCCTACTAGTGAATCCAATGTAACACACACCCATACAATGCGCACCACCACGTGATGTTTTTCTCACTCCTACTACTGAATCCAATGTAACACACACCCATACAATGCGCACCACCCCGTGATGTTTTTCTCACTCCTACTAGTGAATCCAATGTAACACACACCCATACAATGCGCACCACCCCGTGATGTTTTTCTCACTCCTACTAGTGAATCCAATGTAACACACACCCATACAATGCGCACCACCCCGTGATGTTTTTCTCACTCCTACTAGTGAATCCAATGTAACACACACCCATACAATGCGCACCACCCCGTGATGTTTTTCTCACTCCTACTAGTGAATCCAATGTAACACACACCCATACAATGCGCACCACCCCGTGATGTTTTTCTCACTCCTACTAGTGAATGTAATGTAACACACACCCATACAATGCGCACCACCCCGTGATGTTTTTCTCACTCCTACTAGTGAATCTAATGTAACACACACCCATACAATGCGCACCACCCCGTGATGTTTTTCTCACTCCTACTAGTGAATCTAATGTAACACACACCCATACAATGCGCACCACCCCGTGATGTTTTTCTCACTCCTACTAGTGAATCTAATATAACACACACCCATACAATGCGCACCACCCCGTGATGTTTTTCTCACTGCTACTAGTGAATGTAATGTAACACACACCCATACAATGCGCACCACCCCGTGATGTTTTTCTCACTGCTACTAGTGAATGTAATGTAACACACACCCATACAATGCGCACCACCCCGTGATGTTTTTCTCACTCCTACTAGTGAATGTAATGTAACACACACCCATACAATGCGCACCACCCCGTGATGTTTTTCTCACTCCTACTAGTGAATCCAATGTAACACACACCCATACAATGCGCACCACCCCGTGATGTTTTTCTCACTCCTACTAGTGAATGTAGTGTAACACACACCCATACAATGCGCACCACCCCGTGATGTTTTTCTCACTCCTACTAGTGAATCTAATGTAACACACACCCTTACAATGCGCACCACCCCGTGATGTTTTTCTCACTAATACTAGTGAATCTAATGTAACACACACCCATACAATGCACACCACCCGTGATGATTTTCTCACTCCTACTAGTGAATGTAATGTAACACACACCCATACAATGCGCACCACTCCGTGATGATTTTCTCACTCCTACTAGTGAATGTAATGTAACACACACCCATACAATGCGCACCACCCCGTGATGTTTTTCTCACTCCCACTAGCGAATGTAATGTAACACACACCCATACAATGCGCACCACCCCGTGATGTTTTTCTCACTCCTACTAGTGAATGTAATGTAACACACACCCATACATTGCGCACCACCCCGTGATGTTTTTCTCACTCCTACTAGTGAATGTAATGTAACACACACCCATACCATGCGCACCACCCCGTGATGTTTTTCTCACTCCTACTAGTGAATGTAATGTAACACACACCCATACCATGCGCACCACCCCGTGATGTTTTTCGCACTCCTACTAGTGAATCTAATGTAACACACACCCATACAATGCTCACCACCCCGTGATGTTTTTCTCACTAATACTAGTGAATCTAATGTAACACACACCCATACAATGCGCACCACCCCGTGATGTTTTTCTCACTGCTACTAGTGAATGTAATGTAACACACACCCATACAATGCGCACCACCCCGTGATGTTTTTCTCACTGCTACTAGTGAATCTAATGTAACACACACCCATACAATGCGCACCACCCCGTGATGTTTTTCTAACTGCTACTAGTGAATCTAATGTAACACACACCCATACAATGCGCACCACCCCGTGTTGTTTTTCTCACTTCTACTAGTGAATGTAATGTAACACACACCCATACAATGCGCACCACCCCGTGATGTTTTTCTCACTGCTACTAGTGAATCTAATGTAACACACACCCATACAATGCGCACCACCCCGTGATGTTTTTCTCACTGCTACTAGTGAATGTAATGTAACACACACCCATACAATGCGCACCACCCCGTGATGTTTTTCTCACTCCTATTAGTGAATGTAATGTAACACACACCCATACAATGCGCACCACCCCGTGATATTTTTCTCAATCCTACTAGTGAATGTAATGTAACACACACCCATACAATGCGCACCTCCCCGTGATGTTTTTCTCACTGCTACTAGTGAATCCAGTGTAACACACACCCATACAATGCGCACCACCCCGTGATGTTTTTCTCACTCCTACTAGTGAATCCAATGTAACACACACCCATACAATGCGCACCACCCCGTGATGTTTTTCTCACTCCCACTAGTGAATCCAATGTAACACACACCCATACAATGCGCACCACCCCGTGATGTTTTTCTCACTCCTACTAGTGAATCCAATGTAACACACACCCATACAATGCGCACCACCCCGTGATGTTTTTCTCACTGCTACTAGTGAATCCAATGTAACACACACCCATACAATGCGCACCACCCCGTGATGTTTTTCTCACTCCTACTAGTGAATCCAATGTAACACACACCCATACAATGCGCACCACCCCGTGATGTTTTTCTCACTGCTACTAGTGAATCTAATGTAACACACACCCATACAATGCGCACCACCCCGTGATGTTTTTCTCACTGCTACTAGTGAATGTAATGTAACACACACCCATACAATGCGCACCACCCCGTGATGTTTTTCTCACTGCTACTAGTGAATGTAATGTAACACACACCCATACAATGCGCACCACCCCGTGATGTTTTTCTCACTCCTACCAGTGAATGTAATGTAACACACACCCATACAATGCGCACCACCCCGTGATGTTTTTCTCACTCCTACTAGTGAATCCAATGTAACACACACCCATACAATGCGCACCACCCCGTGATGTTTTTCTCACTCCTACTACTGAATCCAATGTAACACACACCCATACAATGCGCACCACCCCGTGATGTTTTTCTCACTCCTACTAGTGAATCCAATGTAACACACACCCATACAATGCGCACCACCCCGTGATGTTTTTCTCACTCCTACTAGTGAATCCAATGTAACACACACCCATACAATGCGCACCACCCCGTGATGTTTTTCTCACTCCTACTAGTGAATCCAATGTAACAACACCCATACAATGCGCACCACCCCATGATGTTTTTCTCACTCCTACTAGTGAATCCAATGTAACACACACCCATACAATGCGCACCACCCCGTGATGTTTTTCTCACTCCTACTAGTGAATGTAATGTAACACACACCCATACAATGCGCACCACCCCGTGATGTTTTTCTCACTCCTACTAGTGAATCTAATGTAACACACACCCATACAATGCGCACCACCCCGTGATGTTTTTCTCACTCCTACTAGTGAATCTAATGTAACACACACCCATACAATGCGCACCACCCCGTGATGTTTTTCTCACTCCTACTAGTGAATCTAATGTAACACACACCCATACAATGCGCACCACCCCGTGATGTTTTTCTCACTGCTACTAGTGAATCTAATGTAACACACACCCATACAATGCGCACCACCCCGTGATGTTTTTCTCACTGCTACTAGTGAATGTAATGTAACACACACCCATACAATGCGCACCACCCGTGATGTTTTTCTCACTCCTACTAGTGAATGTAATGTAACACACACCCATACAATGCGCACCACCCCGTGATGTTTTTCTCACTCCTACTAGTGAATCCAATGTAACACACACCCATACAATGCGCACCACCCCGTGATGTTTTTCTCACTCCTACTAGTGAATGTAGTGTAACACACACCCATACAATGCGCACCACCCCGTGATGTTTTTCTCACTCCTACTAGTGAATCTAATGTAACACACACCCTTACAATGCGCACCACCCCGTGATGTTTTTCTCACTCCTACTAGTGAATGTAATGTAACACACACCAATACAATGCGCACCACCCCGTGATGTTTTTCTCACTCCTACTAGTGAATGTAACACACACCCATACAATGCGCACCACCCCGTGATGTTTTTCTCACTCCTACTAGAGAATGTAATGTAACACACACCCATACAATGCGCACCACCCCGTGATGTTTTTCTCACTCCTACTAGAGAATGTAATGTAACACACACCCATACAATGCGCACCACCCCGTGATGTTTTTCTCACTCCTACTAGTGAATGTAATGTAACACACACCCATACAATGCGCACCACCCCGTGATGTTTTTCTCACTCCTACTAGTGAATGTAATGTAACACACACCCATACAATGCGCACCACCCCCGTGATGTTTTCTCACTGCTACTAGTGTATCCAGTGTAACACACACCCATACAATGCGCACCACCCCGTGATGTTTTTCTCACTCCTACTAGTGAATCCAATGTAACACACACCCATACAATGCGCACCACCCCGTGATGTTTTTCTCACTCCCACTAGTGAATCCAATGTAACACACACCCATACAATGCGCACCACCCCGTGATGTTTTTCTCACTCCTACTAGTGAATCCAATGTAACACACACCCATACAATGCGCACCACCCCGTGATGTTTTTCTCACTGCTACTAGTGAATCCAATGTAACACACACCCATACAATGCGCACCACCCCGTGATGTTTTTCTCACTGCTACTAGTGAATCTATGTAACACACACCCATACAATGCGCACCACCCCGTGATGTTTTTCTCACTGCTACTAGTGAATGTAATGTAACACACACCCATACAATGCGCACCACCCCGTGATGTTTTTCTCACTGCTACTAGTGAATGTATGTAACACACACCCATACAATGCGCACCACCCCGTGATGTTTTTCTCACTCCTACCAGTGAATGTAATGTAACACACACCCATACAATGCGCACCACCCCGTGATGTTTTTCTCACTCCTACTAGTGAATCCAATGTAACACACACCCATACAATGCGCACCACCACGTGATGTTTTTCTCACTCCTACTACTGAATCCAATGTAACACACACCCATACAATGCGCACCACCCCGTGATGTTTTTCTCACTCCTACTAGTGAATCCAATGTAACACACACCCATACAATGCGCACCACCCCGTGATGTTTTTCTCACTCCTACTAGTGAATCCAATGTAACACACACCCATACAATGCGCACCACCCCGTGATGTTTTCTCACTCCTACTAGTGAATCAATGTAACACACACCCATACAATGCGCACCACCCCGTGATGTTTTTCTCACTCCTACTAGTGAATCCAATGTAACACACACCCATACAATGCGCACCACCCCGTGATGTTTTTCTCACTCCTACTAGTGAATCCAATGTAACACACACCCATACAATGCGCACCACCCCGTGATGTTTTTCTCACTCCTACTACTGAATCCAATGTAACACACACCCATACAATGCGCACCACCCCGTGATGTTTTTCTCACTCCTACTAGTGAATCCAATGTAACACACACCCATACAATGCGCACCAACACGTGATGTTTTTCTCACTCCTACTAGTGAATCCAATGTAACACACACCCATACAATGCGCACCACCCGTGATGTTTTTCTCACTCCTACTAGTGAATCCAATGTAACAACACCCATACAATGCGCACCACCCCATGATGTTTTTCTCACTCCTACTAGTGAATCCAATGTAACACACACCCATACAATGCGCACCACCCCGTGATGTTTTTCTCACTCCTACTAGTGAATGTAATGTAACAACACCCATACAATGCGCACCACCCCGTGATGTTTTTTCTCACTCCTACTAGTGAATCTAATGTAACACACACCCATACAATGCGCACCACCCCGTGATGTTTTTCTCACTCCTACTAGTGAATCTAATGTAACACACACCCATACAATGCGCACCACCCCGTGATGTTTTTCTCACTCCTACTAGTGAATCTAATGTAACACACACCCATACAATGCGCACCACCCCGTGATGTTTTTCTCACTGCTACTAGTGAATCTAATGTAACACACACCCATACAATGCGCACCACCCCGTGATGTTTTTCTCACTGCTACTAGTGAATGTAATGTAACACACACCCATACAATGCGCACCACCCGTGATGTTTTTCTCACTCCTACTAGTGAATGTAATGTAACACACACCCATACAATGCGCACCACCCCGTGATGTTTTTCTCACTCCTACTAGTGAATCCAATGTAACACACACCCATACAATGCGCACCACCCCGTGATGTTTTTCTCACTCCTACTAGTGAATGTAGTGTAACACACACCCATACAATGCGCACCACCCCGTGATGTTTTTCTCACTCCTACTAGTGAATCTAATGTAACACACACCCTTACAATGCGCACCACCCCGTGATGTTTTTCTCACTCCTACTAGTGAATGTAATGTAACACACACCAATACAATGCGCACCACCCCGTGATGTTTTTCTCACTCCTACTAGTGAATGTAACACACACCCATACAATGCGCACCACCCCGTGATGTTTTTCTCACTCCTACTAGAGAATGTAATGTAACACACACCCATACAATGCGCACCACCCCGTGATGTTTTTCTCACTCCTACTAGAGAATGTAATGTAACACACACCCATACAATGCGCACCACCCCGTGATGTTTTTCTCACTCCTACTAGTGAATGTAATGTAACACACACCCATACAATGCGCACCACCCCGTGATGTTTTTCTCACTCCTACTAGTGAATGTAATGTAACACACACCCATACAATGCGCACCACCCCGTGATGTTTTTCTCACTGCTACTAGTGAATCCAGTGTAACACACACCCATACAATGCGCACCACCCCGTGATGTTTTTCTCACTCCTACTAGTGAATCCAATGTAACACACACCCATACAATGCGCACCACCCCGTGATGTTTTTCTCACTCCCACTAGTGAATCCAATGTAACACACACCCATACAATGCGCACCACCCCGTGATGTTTTTCTCACTCCTACTAGTGAATCCAATGTAACACACACCCATACAATGCGCACCACCCCGTGATGTTTTTCTCACTGCTACTAGTGAATCCAATGTAACACACACCCATACAATGCGCACCACCCCGTGATGTTTTTCTCACTGCTACTAGTGAATCTAATGTAACACACACCCATACAATGCGCACCACCCCGTGATGTTTTTCTCACTGCTACTAGTGAATGTAATGTAACACACACCCATACAATGCGCACCACCCCGTGATGTTTTTCTCACTGCTACTAGTGAATGTAATGTAACACACACCCATACAATGCGCACCACCCCGTGATGTTTTTCTCACTCCTACCAGTGAATGTAATGTAACACACACCCATACAATGCGCACCACCCCGTGATGTTTTTCTCACTCCTACTAGTGAATCCAATGTAACACACACCCATACAATGCGCACCACCACGTGATGTTTTTCTCACTCCTACTACTGAATCCAATGTAACACACACCCATACAATGCGCACCACCCCGTGATGTTTTTCTCACTCCTACTAGTGAATCCAATGTAACACACACCCATACAATGCGCACCACCCCGTGATGTTTTTCTCACTCCTACTAGTGAATCCAATGTAACACACACCCATACAATGCGCACCACCCCGTGATGTTTTTCTCACTCCTACTAGTGAATCCAATGTAACACACACCCATACAATGCGCACCACCCCGTGATGTTTTTCTCACTCCTACTAGTGAATCCAATGTAACACACACCCATACAATGCGCACCACCCCGTGATGTTTTTCTCACTCCTACTAGTGAATGTAATGTAACACACACCCATACAATGCGCACCACCCCGTGATGTTTTTCTCACTCCTACTAGTGAATCTAATGTAACACACACCCATACAATGCGCACCACCCCGTGATGTTTTTCTCACTCCTACTAGTGAATCTAATGTAACACACACCCATACAATGCGCACCACCCCGTGATGTTTTTCTCACTCCTACTAGTGAATCTAATATAACACACACCCATACAATGCGCACCACCCCGTGATGTTTTTCTCACTGCTACTAGTGAATGTAATGTAACACACACCCATACAATGCGCACCACCCCGTGATGTTTTTCTCACTGCTACTAGTGAATGTAATGTAACACACACCCATACATTGCGCACCACCCCGTGATGTTTTTCTCACTCCTACTAGTGAATGTAATGTAACACACACCCATACAATGCGCACCACCCCGTGATGTTTTTCTCACTCCTACTAGTGAATCCAATGTAACACACACCCATACAATGCGCACCACCCCGTGATGTTTTTATCACTCCTACTAGTGAATGTAGTGTAACACACACCCATACAATGCGCACCACCCCGTGATGTTTTTCTCACTCCTACTAGTGAATCTAATGTAACACACACCCTTACAATGCGCACCACCCCGTGATGTTTTTCTCACTAATACTAGTGAATCTAATGTAACACACACCCATACAATGCACACCACCCGTGATGATTTTCTCACTCCTACTAGTGAATGTAATGTAACACACACCCATACAATGCGCACCACTCCGTGATGATTTTCTCACTCCTACTAGTGAATGTAATGTAACACACACCCATACAATGCGCACCACCCCGTGATGTTTTTCTCACTCCCACTAGCGAATGTAATGTAACACACACCCATACAATGCGCACCACCCCGTGATGTTTTTCTCACTCCTACTAGTGAATGTAATGTAACACACACCCATACATTGCGCACCACCCCGTGATGTTTTTCTCACTCCTACTAGTGAATGTAATGTAACACACACCCATACCATGCGCACCACCCCGTGATGTTTTTCTCACTCCTACTAGTGAATGTAATGTAACACACACCCATACCATGCGCACCACCCCGTGATGTTTTTCGAACTCCTACTAGTGAATCTAATGTAACACACACCCATACAATGCTCACCACCCCGTGATGTTTTTCTCACTAATACTAGTGAATCTAATGTAACACACACCCATACAATGCGCACCACCCCGTGATGTTTTTCTCACTCCTACTAGTGAATCTAATGTAACACACACCCATACAATGCGCACCACCCCGTGATGTTTTTCTCACTGCTACTAGTGAATCTAATGTAACACACACCCATACAATGCGCACCACCCCGTGATGTTTTTCTAACTGCTACTAGTGAATCTAATGTAACACACACCCATACAATGCGCACCACCCCGTGTTGTTTTTCTCACTTCTACTAGTGAATGTAATGTAACACACACCCATACAATGCGCACCACCCCGTGATGTTTTTCTCACTGCTACTAGTGAATCTAATGTAACACACACCCATACAATGCGCACCACCCCGTGATGTTTTTCTCACTGCTACTAGTGAATGTAATGTAACACACACCCATACAATGCGCACCACCCCGTGATGTTTTTCTCACTCCTATTAGTGAATGTAATGTAACACACACCCATACAATGCGCACCACCCCGTGATATTTTTCTCAATCCTACTAGTGAATGTAATGTAACACACAACCATACAATGCGCACCTCCCCGTGATGTTTTTCTCACTGCTACTAGTGAATCCAGTGTAACACACACCCATACAATGCGCACCACCCCGTGATGTTTTTCTCACTCCTACTAGTGAATCCAATGTAACACACACCCATACAATGCGCACCACCCCGTGATGTTTTTCTCACTCCCACTAGTGAATCCAATGTAACACACACCCATACAATGCGCACCACCCCGTGATGTTTTTCTCACTCCTACTAGTGAATCCAATGTAACACACACCCATACAATGCGCACCACCCCGTGATGTTTTTCTCACTGCTACTAGTGAATCCAATGTAACACACACCCATACAATGCGCACCACCCCGTGATGTTTTTCTCACTCCTACTAGTGAATCCAATGTAACACACACCCATACAATGCGCACCACCCCGTGATGTTTTTCTCACTGCTACTAGTGAATCTAATGTAACACACACCCATACAATGCGCACCACCCCGTGATGTTTTTCTCACTCCTACTAGTGAATGTAATGTAACACACACCCATACATTGCGCACCACCCCGTGATGTTTTTCTCACTCCTACTAGTGAATGTAATGTAACACACACCCATACCATGCGCACCACCCCGTGATGTTTTTCTCACTCCTACTAGTGAATGTAATGTAACACACACCCATACCATGCGCACCACCCCGTGATGTTTTTCGCACTCCTACTAGTGAATCTAATGTAACACACACCCATACAATGCTTACCACCCCGTGATGTTTTTCTCACTAATACTAGTGAATCTAATGTAACACACACCCATACAATGCGCACCACCCCGTGATGTTTTTCTCACTCCTACTAGTGAATCTAATGTAACACACACCCATACAATGCGCACCACCCCGTGATGTTTTTCTCACTGCTACTAGTGAATCTAATGTAACACACACCCATACAATGCGCACCACCCCGTGATGTTTTTCTAACTGCTACTAGTGAATCTAATGTAACACACACCCATACAATGCGCACCACCCCGTGTTGTTTTTCTCACTTCTACTAGTGAATGTAATGTAACACACACCCATACAATGCGCACCACCCCGTGATGTTTTTCTCACTGCTACTAGTGAATCTAATGTAACACACACCCATACAATGCGCACCACCCCGTGATGTTTTTCTCACTGCTACTAGTGAATGTAATGTAACACACACCCATACAATGCGCACCACCCCGTGATGTTTTTCTCACTCCTATTAGTGAATGTAATGTAACACACACCCATACAATGCGCACCACCCCGTGATATTTTTCTCAATCCTACTAGTGAATGTAATGTAACACACAACCATACAATGCGCACCTCCCCGTGATGTTTTTCTCACTGCTACTAGTGAATCCAGTGTAACACACACCCATACAATGCGCACCACCCCGTGATGTTTTTCTCACTCCTACTAGTGAATCCAATGTAACACACACCCATACAATGCGCACCACCCCGTGATGTTTTTCTCACTCCCACTAGTGAATCCAACGTAACACACACCCATACAATGCGCACCACCCCGTGATGTTTTTCTCACTCCTACTAGTGAATCCAATGTAACACACACCCATACAATGCGCACCACCCCGTGATGTTTTTCTCACTGCTACTAGTGAATCCAATGTAACACACACCCATACAATGCGCACCACCCCGTGATGTTTTTCTCACTCCTACTAGTGAATCCAATGTAACACACACCCATACAATGCGCACCACCCCGTGATGTTTTTCTCACTGCTACTAGTGAATCTAATGTAACACACACCCATACAATGCGCACCACCCCGTGATGTTTTTCTCACTGCTACTAGTGAATGTAATGTAACACACACCCATACAATGCGCACCACCCCGTGATGTTTTTCTCACTGCTACTAGTGAATGTAATGTAACACACACCCATACAATGCGCACCACCCCGTGATGTTTTTCTCACTCCTACCAGTGAATGTAATGTAACACACACCCATACAATGCGCACCACCCCGTGATGTTTTTCTCACTCCTACTAGTGAATCCAATGTAACACACACCCATACAATGCGCACCACCCCGTGATGTTTTTCTCACTCCTACTACTGAATCCAATGTAACACACACCCATACAATGCGCACCACCCCGTGATGTTTTTCTCACTCCTACTAGTGAATCCAATGTAACACACACCCATACAATGCGCACCAACCCGTGATGTTTTTCTCACTCCTACTAGTGAATCCAATGTAACACACACCCATACAATGCGCACCACCCCGTGATGTTTTTCTCACTCCTACTAGTGAATCCAATGTAACAACACCCATACAATGCGCACCACCCCATGATGTTTTTCTCACTCCTACTAGTGAATCCAATGTAACACACACCCATACAATGCGCACCACCCCGTGATGTTTTTCTCACTCCTACTAGTGAATGTAATGTAACACACACCCATACAATGCGCACCACCCCGTGATGTTTTTCTCACTCCTACTAGTGAATCTAATGTAACACACACCCATACAATGCGCACCACCCCGTGATGTTTTTCTCACTCCTACTAGTGAATCTAATGTAACACACACCCATACAATGCGCACCACCCCGTGATGTTTTTCTCACTCCTACTAGTGAATCTAATGTAACACACACCCATACAATGCGCACCACCCCGTGATGTTTTTCTCACTGCTACTAGTGAATCTAATGTAACACACACCCATACAATGCGCACCACCCCGTGATGTTTTTCTCACTGCTACTAGTGAATGTAATGTAACACACACCCATACAATGCGCACCACCCGTGATGTTTTTCTCACTCCTACTAGTGAAGGTAATGTAACACACACCCATACAATGCGCACCACCCCGTGATGTTTTTCTCACTCCTACTAGTGAATCCAATGTAACACACACCCATACAATGCGCACCACCCCGTGATGTTTTTCTCACTCCTACTAGTGAATGTAGTGTAACACACACCCATACAATGCGCACCACCCCGTGATGTTTTTCTCACTCCTACTAGTGAATCTAATGTAACACACACCCTTACAATGCGCACCACCCCGTGATGTTTTTCTCACTCCTACTAGTGAATGTAATGTAACACACACCAATACAATGCGCACCACCCCGTGATGTTTTTCTCACTCCTACTAGTGAATGTAACACACACCCATACAATGCGCACCACCCCGTGATGTTTTTCTCACTCCTACTAGAGAATGTAATGTAACACACACCCATACAATGCGCACCACCCCGTGATGTTTTTCTCACTCCTACTAGAGAATGTAATGTAACACACACCCATACAATGCGCACCACCCCGTGATGTTTTTCTCACTCCTACTAGTGAATGTAATGTAACACACACCCATACAATGCGCACCACCCCGTAATGTTTTTCTCACTCCTACTAGTGAATGTAATGTAACACACACCCATACAATGCGCACCACCCCGTGATGTTTTTCTCACTCCTACTAGTGAATGTAATGTAACACACACCCATACAATGCGCACCACCCGTGATGATTTTCTCACTCCTACTAGTGAATGTAATATAACACACACCCATACAATGCGCACCACCCCGTGATGATTTTCTCACTCCTACTAGTGAATGTAATGTAACACACACCCATACAATGCGCACCACCCCGTGATGTTTTTCTCACTCCCACTAGCGAATGTAATGTAACACACACCCATACAATGCGCACCACCCCGTGATGTTTTTCTCACTCCTACTAGTGAATGTAATGTAACACACACCCATACAATGCGCACCACCCCGTGATGTTTTTCTCACTCCTACTAGTGAATGTAATGTAACACACACCCACACCATGCGCACCACCCCGTGATGTTTTTCTCACTCCTACTAGTGAATGTAATGTAACACACACCCATACCATGCGCACCACCCCGTGATGTTTTTCTCACTCCTACTAGTGAATCTAATGTAACACACACCCATACAATGCGCACCACGCCGTGATGTTTTTCTCACTCCTACTAGTGAATCTAATGTAACACACACCCATACAATGCGCACCACCCCGTGATGTTTTTCTCACTCCTACGAGTGAATGTAATGTAACACACACCCATACAAGGCGCACCACCCCGTGATATTTTTCTCACTCCTACGAGTGAATGTAATGTAACACACACCCATACAATGCGCACCACCCCGTGATGTTTTTATCACTCCTACTAGTGAATGTAGTGTAACACACACCCATACAATGCGCACCACCCCGTGATGTTTTTCTCACTCCTACTAGTGAATCTAATGTAACACACACCCATACAATGCGCACCACGCCGTGATGTTTTTCTCACTCCTACTAGTGAATCTAATGTAACACACACCCATACAATGCGCACCACCCCGTGATGTTTTTCTCACTCCTACGAGTGAATGTAATGTAACACACACCCATACAAGGCGCACCACCCCGTGATATTTTTCTCACTCCTACGAGTGAATGTAATGTAACACACACCCATACAATGCGCACCACCCCGTGATGTTTTTCTCACTCCCACTAGTGAATGTAACGTAACACACACCCATACAATGCGCATAACCCCGTGATGTTTTTCTCACTCCCACTAGTGAATGTAACGTAACACACACCCATACAATGCGCACCACCTCGTGATGTTTTTCTCACTCCTACTAGTGAATGTAATGTAACACACAACCATACAATGCGCACCACCCCGTGATGTTTTTCTCACTCCTACTAGTGAATCTAATGTAACACACACCCATACAATGGGCACCACCCCGTGATGTTTTTCTCACTCCTACTAGTGAATGTAATGTAACACACACCCATACAATGCGCACCACCCCGTGATGTTTTTCTCACTGCTACTAGTGAATGTAATGTAACACACACCCATACAATGCGCACCACCCCGTGATGTTTTTCTCACTGCTACTAGTGAATGTAATGTAACACACACCCATACAATGCGCACCACCCCGTGATGTTTTTCTCACTGCTACTAGTGAATGTAATCTAACACACACCCATACAGTGCGCACCACCCCGTGATGTTTTTCTCACTGCTACTCTTGAATGTAATGTAACACACACATACAGTGCGCACCACCACGTGATGTTTTTCTCACTCCTACTAGTGAATGTAATGTAACACACACCCATACAGTGCGCACCACCCCGCTGTTTTTCTCACTCCTACTAGTGAATGTAATGTAACACACACCCATACAGTGCAAAACACCCCGTGATGTTTTTCTCACTGCTACTAGTGAATGTAGTGTAACACACACCCATACAGTGCGCACCACCCCGTGATGTTTTTCTCACTCCTACTAGTGAATATAGTGTAACACACACCCATACAATGCGCACCACCCCGTGATGTTTTTCTCACTCCTACTAGTGAATGTAGTGTAACACACACCCATACAATGCGCACCACCCCGTGATGTTTTTCTCACTCCTACTAGTGAATGTAATGTAACACACACCCATACAATGCGCACCACCCCGTGATGTTTTTCTCACTCCTACTAGTGAATGTAATGTAACACACACCAATACAATGCGCACCACCCCGTGATGTTTTTCTCACTCCTACTAGTGAATGTAACACACACCCATACAATGCGCACCACCCCGTGATGTTTTTCTCACTCCTACTAGTGAATCTAATGTAACACACACCCATACAATGCGCACCACCCCGTGATGTTTTTCTCACTCCTACTAGTGAATGTAATGTAACACACACCCATACCATGCGCACCGCCCCGTGATGTTTTTCTCACTCCTACTAGTGAATCTAATGTAACACACACCCATAAAATGCGCACCACCCCGTGATGTTTTTCTCACTCCTACTAGTGAAATTAGTGTAACACACACCCATACAATGCGCACCACCCCGTGATGTTTTTCTCACTCCTACTAGTGAATGTAATGTAACACACACCCATACAATGCGCACCACCCCGTGATGTTTTTCTCACTCCTACTAGTGAATGTAATGTAACACACACCCATACAATGCGCACCACCCCGTGATGTTTTTCTCACTCCTACTAGTGAATGTAATGTAACACAC
Organism: Cavia porcellus; assembly: GCF_034190915.1. Classification (NCBI taxonomy): domain Eukaryota; kingdom Metazoa; phylum Chordata; class Mammalia; order Rodentia; family Caviidae; genus Cavia; species Cavia porcellus. The sequence continues at coordinate 38,586 of NW_026947811.1, forward strand.
ACCCATACAATGCGCACCACCCCGTGATGTTTTTCTCACTCCCACTAGCGAATGTAATGTAACACACACCCATACAATGCGCACCACCCCGTGATGTTTTTCTCACTCCCACTAGTGAATGTAATGTAACACACACCCATACCATGCGCACCACCCCGTGATGTTTTTCTCACTCCTACGAGTGAATGTAATGTAACACACACCCATACCATGCGCACCACCCCGTGATGTTTTTCTCACTCCTACTAGTGAATCTAATGTAACACACACCCATACAATGCGCACCACCCCGTGATGTTTTTCTCACTCCTACTAGTGAATGTAATGTAACACACACCCATACAATGCGCACCACCCCGTGATGTTTTTCTCACTAATACTAGTGAATCTAATGTAACACACACCCATACAATGCGCACCACGCCGTGATGTTTTTCTCACTCCTACTAGTGAATGTAATGTAACACACACCCATACAATGCGCACCACCCCGTGATGTTTTTCTCACTGCTACTAGTGAATGTAATGTAACACACACCCATACAATGCGCACCACCCCGTGATGTTTTTCTCACTGCTACTAGTCAATGTAATGTAACACACACCCATACAATGCGCACCACCCCGTGATGTTTTTCTCACTCCTACTGGTGAATGTAATGTAACACACACCCATACAATGCGCACCACCCCGTGATGTTTTTGTCACTCCTACTAGTGAATGCAATGTAACACACACCCATACAATGCGCACCACCCCGTGATGATTTTCTCACTCCTACTAGTGAATGTAATGTAATACACACCCATACAATGCGCACCACCCCGTGATGATTTTCTCACTCCTACTAGTGAATGTAATGTAACACACACCCATACAATGCGCACCACCCCGTGATGTTTTTCTCACTCCCACTAGCGAATGTAATGTAACACACACCCATACAATGCGCACCACCCCGTGATGTTTTTCTCACTCCTACTAGTGAATGTAATGTAACACACACCCATACCATGCGCACCACCCCGTGATGTTTTTCTCACTCCTACGAGTGAATGTAATGTAACACACACCAATACCATGCGCACCACCCCGTGATGTTTTTCTCACTCCTACTAGTGAATCTAATGTAACACACACCCATACAATGCGCACCACCCCGTGATGTTTTTCTCACTCCTACTAGTGAATGTAATGTAACACACACCCATACAATGCGCACCACCCCGTGATGTTTTTCTCACTAATACTAGTGAATCTAATGTAACACACACCCATACAATGCGCACCACGCCGTGATGTTTTTCTCACTCCTACTAGTGAATCTAATGTAACACACACCCATACAATGCGCACCACCCCGTGTTGTTTTTCTCACTGCTACTAGTGAATCTAATGTAACACACACCCATACAATGCGCACCACCCCGTGATGTTTTTCTCACTCCTACTAGTGAATCTAATGTAACACACACCCATACAATGCGCACCACCCCGTGATGTTTTTCTAACTGCTACTAGTGAATCTAATGTAACACACACCCATACAATGCGCACCACCCCGTGTTGTTTTTCTCACTGCTACTAGTGAATGTAATGTAACACACACCCATACAATGCGCACCACCCCGTGATGTTTTTCTCACTGCTACTAGTGAATGTAATGTAAAACACACCCATACAATGCGCAACACCCCGTGATGTTTTTCGCACTGCTACTAGTGAATCTAATGTAACACACACCCATAAAATGCGCACCACCCCGTGATGTTTTTCTCACTGCTACTAGTGAATGTAATGTAACACACACCCATACAATGCGCACCACCCCGTGATGTTTTTCTCACTCCTACTAGTGAATCCAATGTAACACACACCCATACAATGCGCACCACCCCGTGATGTTTTTCTCAATCCTATTAGTGAATGTAATGTAACACACACCCATACAATGCGCATCACCCCGTGATGTTTTTCTCACTCCTACTAGTGAATGTAATGTAACACACACCCATACAATGCGCACCACCCCGTGATGTTTTTCTCACTGCTACTAGTGAATCCAGTGTAACACACACCCATACAATGCGCACCACCACGTGATGTTTTTCTCACTCCTACTAGTGAATCCAATGTAACACACACCCATACAATGCGCACCACCCCGTGATGTTTTTCTCACTCCTACTAGTGAATCCAATGTAACACACACCCATACAATGCGCACCACCCCGTGATGTTTTTCTCACTCCTACTAGTGAATCCAATGTAACACACACCCATACAATGCGCACCACCCCGTGATGTTTTTCTCACTGCTACTAGTGAATCCAATGTAACACACACCCATACAATGCGCACCACCCCGTGATGTTTTTCTCACTGCTACTAGTGAATCTAATGTAACACACACCCATACAATGCGCACCACCCCGTGATGTTTTTCTCACTGCTACTAGTGAATCTAATGTAACACACACCCATACAATGCGCACCACCCCGTGATGTTTTTCTCACTGCTACTAGTGAATGTAATGTAACACACACCAATACAATGCGCACCACCCCGTGATGTTTTTCTCACTGCTACTAGTGAATGTAATGTAACACACACCCATACATTGCGCACCACCCTGTGATGTTTTTCTCACTGCTACTAGTGAATGTAATGTAACACACACCCATACAATGCGCACCACCCCGTGATGTTTTTCTCACTCCTACTAGTGAATGTAATGTAACACACACCCATACAATGCGCACCACCCCGTGATGTTTTTCTCACTCCTACTAGTGAATCCAATGTAACACACACCCATACAATGCGCACCACCCCGTGATGTTTTTCTCACTCCTACTCGTGAATCCAATGTAACACACACCCATACAATGCGCACCACCCCGTGATGTTTTTCTCACTCCTACTAGTGAATCCAATGTAACACACACCCATACAATGCGCACCACCCCGTGATGTTTTTCTCACTCCTACTAGTGAATCCAATGTAACACACACCCATACAATGCGCACCACCCCGTGATGTTTTTCTCATTGCTACTAGTGAATCCAATGTAACACACACCCATACAATGCGCACCACCCCGTGATGTTTTTCTCACTGCTACTAGTGAATCCAATGTAACACACACCCATACAATGCGCACCACCCCGTGATGTTTTTCTCACTGCTACTAGTGAATGTAATGTAACACACAGCCATACAATGCGCACCACCCCGTGATGTTTTTCTCACTGCTACTAGTGAATGTAATGTAACACACACCCATACAATGCGCACCACCCCGTGATGTTTTTCTCACTCCTACTAGTGAATGTAATGTAACACACACCCATACAATGCGCACCACCCCGTGATGTTTTTCTCACTCCTACTAGTGAATCCAATGTAACACACACCCATACAATGCGCACCACCCCGTGATGTTTTTCTCACTCCTACTAGTGAATCCAATGTAACACACACCCATACAATGCGCACCACCCCGTGATGTTTTTCTCACTCCTACTAGTGAAACCAATGTAACACACACCCATACGATGCGCACCACCCCGTGATGTTTTTCTCACTCCTACTAGTGAATCCAATGTAACACACACCCATACAATGCGCACCACCCCGTGATGTTTTTCTCACTGCTACTAGTGAATCCAATGTAACACACACCCATACAATGCGCACCACCCCGTGATGTTTTTCTCACTGCTACTAGTGAATGTAATGTAACACACACCCATACAATGCGCACCACCCCGTGATGTTTTTCTCACTGCTACTAGTGAATGTAATGTAACACACACCCATACAATGCGCACCACCCCGTGATGTTTTTCTCACTCCTACTAGTGAATGTAAATTAACACACACCCATACAATGCGCACCACCCCGTGATGTTTTTCTCACTCCTACTAGTGAATCCAATGTAACACACACCCATACAATGCGCACCACCCCGTGATGTTTTTCTCACTCCTACTAGTGAATCCAATGTAACACACACCCATACAATGCGCACCACCCCGTGATGTTTTTCTCACTCCTACTAGTGAATCCAATGTAACACACACCCATACGATGCGCACCACCCCGTGATGTTTTTCTCACTCCTACTAGTGAATCCAATGTAACACACACCCATACGATGCGCACCACCCCGTGATGTTTTTCTCACTCCTACTAGTGAATCCAATGTAACACACACCCATACGATGCGCACCACCCCGTGATGTTTTTCTCACTGCTACTAGTGAATCTAATGTAACACACACCCATACGATGCGCACCACCCCGTGATGTTTTTCTCACTGCTACTAGTGAATCTAATGTAACACACACCCATACGATGCGCACCACCCCGTGATGTTTTTCTCACTGCTACTAGTGAAGGTAATGTAACACACACCCATACAATGCGCACCACCCCGTGATGTTTTTCTCACTGCTAATAGTGAATGTAATGTAACACACACCCATACAATGCGCACCACCCCGTGATGTTTTTCTCACTCCTACTAGTGAATGTAATGTAACACACACCCATACAATGCGCACCACCCCGTGATGTTTTTCTCACTCCTACTAGTGAATCCAATGTAACACACACCCATACAATGCGCACCACCCCGTGATGTTTTTCTCACTCCTACTAGTGAATCCAATGTAACACACACCCATACAATGCGCACTACCCCGTGATGTTTTTCTCACTCCTACTAGTGAATCCAATGTAACACACACCCATACAATGCGCACCACCCCGTGATGTTTTTCTCACTCCTACTAGTGAATCCAATGTAACACACACCCATACAATGCGCACCACCCCGTGATGTTTTTCTCACTCCTACTAGTGAATGTAATGTAACACACACCAATACAATGCGCACCACCCCGTGATGTTTTTCTCACTCCTACTAGTGAATCCAATGTAACACACACCCATACAATGCGCACCACCCCGTGATGTTTTTCTCACTCCTACTAGTGAATGTAATGTAACACACACCAATACAATGCGCACCACCCCGTGATGTTTTTCTCACTCCTACTAGTGAATGTAACACACACCCATACAATGCGCACCACCCCGTGATGTTTTTCTCACTGCTACTAGTGAATGTAATGTAACACACACCCATACAATGCGCACCTCCCCGTGATGTTTTTCTCACTCCTACTAGAGAATGTAATGTAACACACACCCATACAATGCGCACCACCCCGTGATGTTTTTCTCACTCCTACTAGAGAATGTAATGTAACACACACCCATACAATGCGCACCACCCCGTGATGTTTTTCTCACTCCTACTAGTGAATCTAATGTAACACACACCCTTACAATGCGCACCACCCCGTGATGTTTTTCTCACTCCTACTAGTGAATGTAATGTAACACACACCAATACAATGCGCACCACCCCGTGATGTTTTTCTCACTCCTACTAGTGAATGTAACACACACCCATACAATGCGCACCACCCCGTGATGTTTTTCTCACTCCTACTAGAGAATGTAATGTAACACACACCCATACAATGCGCACCACCCCGTGATGTTTTTCTCACTCCTACTAGAGAATGTAATGTAACACACACCCATACAATGCGCACCACCCCGTGATGTTTTTCTCACTCCTACTAGTGAATGTAATGTAACACACACCCATACAATGCGCACCACCCCGTGATGTTTTTCTCACTCCTACTAGTGAATGTAATGTAACACACACCCATACAATGCGCACCACCCCGTGATGTTTTTCTCACTCCTACTAGTGAATGTAATGTAACACACACCCATACAATGCGCACCACCCGTTATGATTTTCTCACTCCTACTAGTGAATGTAATATAACACACACCCATACAATGCGCACCACCCCGTGATGATTTTCTCACTCCTACTAGTGAATGTAATGTAACACACACCCATACAATGCGCACCACCCCGTGATGTTTTTCTCACTCCCACTAGCGAATGTAATGTAACACACACCCATACAATGCGCACCACCCCGTGATGTTTTTCTCACTCCTACTAGTGAATGTAATGTAACACACACCCATACAATGCGCACCACCCCGTGATGTTTTTCTCACTCCTACTAGTGAATGTAATGTAACACACACCCACACCATGCGCACCACCCCGTGATGTTTTTCTCACTCCTACTAGTGAATGTAATGTAACACACACCCATACCATGCGCACCACCCCGTGATGTTTTTCTCACTCCTACTAGTGAATCTAATGTAACACACACCCATACAATGCTCACCACCCCGTGATGTTTTTCTCACTAATACTAGTGAATCTAATGTAACACACACCCATACAATGCGCACCACCCCGTGATGTTTTTCTCACTCCTACTAGTGAATCTAATGTAACACACACCCATACAATGCGCACCACGCCGTGATGTTTTTCTCACTCCTACTAGTGAATCTAATGTAACACACACCCATACAATGCGCACCACCCCGTGATGTTTTTCTCACTCCTACGAGTGAATGTAATGTAACACACACCCATACAAGGCGCACCACCCCGTGATATTTTTCTCACTCCTACGAGTGAATGTAATGTAACACACACCCATACAATGCGCACCACCCCGTGATGTTTTTCTCACTCCCACTAGTGAATGTAACGTAACACACACCCATACAATGCGCATAACCCCGTGATGTTTTTCTCACTCCCACTAGTGAATGTAACGTAACACACACCCATACAATGCGCACCACCTCGTGATGTTTTTCTCACTCCTACTAGTGAATGTAATGTAACACACAACCATACAATGCGCACCACCCCGTGATGTTTTTCTCACTCCTACTAGTGAATCTAATGTAACACACACCCATACAATGGGCACCACCCCGTGATGTTTTTCTCACTCCTACTAGTGAATGTAATGTAACACACACCCATACAATGCGCACCACCCCGTGATGTTTTTCTCACTGCTACTAGTGAATGTAATGTAACACACACCCATACAATGCGCACCACCCCGTGATGTTTTTCTCACTGCTACTAGTGAATGTAATGTAACACACACCCATACAATGCGCACCACCCCGTGATGTTTTTCTCACTGCTACTAGTGAATGTAATCTAACACACACCCATACAGTGCGCACCACCCCGTGATGTTTTTCTCACTGCTACTCTTGAATGTAATGTAACACACACATACAGTGCGCACCACCACGTGATGTTTTTCTCACTCCTACTAGTGAATGTAATGTAACACACACCCATACAGTGCGCACCACCCCGCTGTTTTTCTCACTCCTACTAGTGAATGTAATGTAACACACACCCATACAGTGCAAAACACCCCGTGATGTTTTTCTCACTGCTACTAGTGAATGTAGTGTAACACACACCCATACAATGCGCACCACCCCGTGATGTTTTTCTCACTCCTACTAGTGAATATAGTGTAACACACACCCATACAATGCGCACCACCCCGTGATGTTTTTCTCACTCCTACTAGTGAATGTAGTGTAACACACACCCATACAATGCGCACCACCCCGTGATGTTTTTCTCACTCCTACTAGTGAATGTAATGTAACACACACCAATACAATGCGCACCACCCCGTGATGTTTTTCTCACTCCTACTAGTGAATGTAACACACACCCATACAATGCGCACCACCCCGTGATGTTTTTCTCACTCCTACTAGTGAATCTAATGTAACACACACCCATACAATGCGCACCACCCCGTGATGTTTTTCTCACTCCTACTAGTGAATCTAATGTAACACACACCCATACCATGCGCACCGCCCCGTGATGTTTTTCTCACTCCTACTAGTGAATCTAATGTAACACACACCCATAAAATGCGCACCACCCCATGATGTTTTTCTCACTCCTACTAGTGAAATTAGTGTAACACACACCCATACAATGCGCACCACCCCGTGATGTTTTTCTCACTCCTACTAGTGAATGTAATGTAACACACACCCATACAATGCGCACCACCCCGTGATGTTTTTCTCACTCCTACTAGTGAATGTAATGTAACACACACCCATACAATGCGCACCACCCCGTGATGTTTTTCTCACTCCTACTAGTGAATGTAATGTAACACACACCCATACAATGCGCACCACCCCGTGATGTTTTTCTCACTCCCACTAGCGAATGTAATGTAACACACACCCATACAATGCGCACCACCCCGTGATGTTTTTCTCACTCCTACTAGTGAATGTAATGTAACACACACCCATACCATGCGCACCACCCCGTGATGTTTTTCTCACTCCTACGAGTGAATGTAATGTAACACACACCCATACCATGCGCACCACCCCGTGATGTTTTTCTCACTCCTACTAGTGAATCTAATGTAACACACACCCATACAATGCGCACCACCCCGTGATGTTTTTCTCACTCCTACTAGTGAATGTAATGTAACACACACCCATACAATGCGCACCACCCCGTGATGTTTTTCTCACTAATACTAGTGAATCTAATGTAACACACACCCATACAATGCGCACCACGCCGTGATGTTTTTCTCACTCCTACTAGTGAATGTAATGTAACACACACCCATACAATGCGCACCACCCCGTGATGTTTTTCTCACTGCTACTAGTGAATGTAATGTAACACACATCCATACAATGCGCACCACCCCGTGATGTTTTTCTCACTGCTACTAGTCAATGTAATGTAACACACACCCATACAATGCGCACCACCCCGTGATGTTTTTCTCACTCCTACTGGTGAATGTAATGTAACACACACCCATACAATGCGCACCACCCCGTGATGTTTTTGTCACTCCTACTAGTGAATGCAATGTAACACACACCCATACAATGCGCACCACCCCGTGATGATTTTCTCACTCCTACTAGTGAATGTAATGTAATACACACCCATACAATGCGCACCACCCCGTGATGATTTTCTCACTCCTACTAGTGAATGTAATGTAACACACACCCATACAATGCGCACCACCCCGTGATGTTTTTCTCACTCCCACTAGCGAATGTAATGTAACACACACCCATACAATGCGCACCACCCCGTGATGTTTTTCTCACTCCTACTAGTGAATGTAATGTAACACACACCCATACCATGCGCACCACCCCGTGATGTTTTTCTCACTCCTACGAGTGAATGTAATGTAACACACACCAATACCATGCGCACCACCCCGTGATGTTTTTCTCACTCCTACTAGTGAATCTAATGTAACACACACCCATACAATGCGCACCACCCCGTGATGTTTTTCTCACTCCTACTAGTGAATGTAATGTAACACACACCCATACAATGCGCACCACCCCGTGATGTTTTTCTCACTAATGCTAGTGAATCTAATGTAACACACACCCATACAATGCGCACCACGCCGTGATGTTTTTCTCACTCCTACTAGTGAATCTAATGTAACACACACCCATACAATGCGCACCACCCCGTGTTGTTTTTCTCACTGCTACTAGTGAATCTAATGTAACACACACCCATACAATGCGCACCACCCCGTGATGTTTTTCTCACTCCTACTAGTGAATCTAATGTAACACACACCCATACAATGCGCACCACCCCGTGATGTTTTTCTAACTGCTACTAGTGAATCTAATGTAACACACACCCATACAATGCGCACCACCCCGTGTTGTTTTTCTCACTGCTACTAGTGAATGTAATGTAACACACACCCATACAATGCGCACCACCCCGTGATGTTTTTCTCACTGCTACTAGTGAATGTAATGTAAAACACACCCATACAATGCGCAACACCCCGTGATGTTTTTCGCACTGCTACTAGTGAATCTAATGTAACACACACCCATAAAATGCGCACCACCCCGTGATGTTTTTCTCACTGCTACTAGTGAATCTAATGTAACACACACCCATACAATGCGCACCACCCCGTGATGTTTTTCTCACTCCTACTAGTGAATGTAATGTAACACACACCCATACAATGCGCACCAACCCGTGATGTTTTTCTCAATCCTATTAGTGAATGTAATGTAACACACACCCATACAATGCGCATCACCCCGTGATGTTTTTCTCACTCCTACTAGTGAATGTAATGTAACACACACCCATACGATGCGCACCACCCCGTGATGTTTTTCTCACTGCTACTAGTGAATCCAGTGTAACACACACCCATACAATGCGCACCACCACGTGATGTTTTTCTCACTCCTACTAGTGAATCCAATGTAACACACACCCATACAATGCGCACCACCCCGTGATGTTTTTCTCACTCCTACTAGTGAATCCAATGTAACACACACCCATACAATGCGCACCACCCCGTGATGATTTTCTCACTCCTACTAGTGAATGTAATGTAATACACACCCATACAATGCGCACCACCCCGTGATGATTTTCTCACTCCTACTAGTGAATGTAATGTAACACACACCCATACAATGCGCACCACCCCGTGATGTTTTTCTCACTCCCACTAGCGAATGTAATGTAACACACACCCATACAATGCGCACCACCCCGTGATGTTTTTCTCACTCCTACTAGTGAATGTAATGTAACACACACCCATACCATGCGCACCACCCCGTGATGTTTTTCTCACTCCTACGAGTGAATGTAATGTAACACACACCAATACCATGCGCACCACCCCGTGATGTTTTTCTCACTCCTACTAGTGAATCTAATGTAACACACACCCATACAATGCGCACCACCCCGTGATGTTTTTCTCACTCCTACTAGTGAATGTAATGTAACACACACCCATACAATGCGCACCACCCCGTGATGTTTTTCTCACTAATGCTAGTGAATCTAATGTAACACACACCCATACAATGCGCACCACGCCGTGATGTTTTTCTCACTCCTACTAGTGAATCTAATGTAACACACACCCATACAATGCGCACCACCCCGTGTTGTTTTTCTCACTGCTACTAGTGAATCTAATGTAACACACACCCATACAATGCGCACCACCCCGTGATGTTTTTCTCACTCCTACTAGTGAATCTAATGTAACACACACCCATACAATGCGCACCACCCCGTGATGTTTTTCTAACTGCTACTAGTGAATCTAATGTAACACACACCCATACAATGCGCACCACCCCGTGTTGTTTTTCTCACTGCTACTAGTGAATGTAATGTAACACACACCCATACAATGCGCACCACCCCGTGATGTTTTTCTCACTGCTACTAGTGAATGTAATGTAAAACACACCCATACAATGCGCAACACCCCGTGATGTTTTTCGCACTGCTACTAGTGAATCTAATGTAACACACACCCATAAAATGCGCACCACCCCGTGATGTTTTTCTCACTGCTACTAGTGAATCTAATGTAACACACACCCATACAATGCGCACCACCCCGTGATGTTTTTCTCACTCCTACTAGTGAATGTAATGTAACACACACCCATACAATGCGCACCAACCCGTGATGTTTTTCTCAATCCTATTAGTGAATGTAATGTAACACACACCCATACAATGCGCATCACCCCGTGATGTTTTTCTCACTCCTACTAGTGAATGTAATGTAACACACACCCATACGATGCGCACCACCCCGTGATGTTTTTCTCACTCCTACGAGTGAATGTAATGTAACACACACCAATACCATGCGCACCACCCCGTGATGTTTTTCTCACTCCTACTAGTGAATCTAATGTAACACACACCCATACAATGCGCACCACCCCGTGATGTTTTTCTCACTCCTACTAGTGAATGTAATGTAACACACACCCATACAATGCGCACCACCCCGTGATGTTTTTCTCACTAATGCTAGTGAATCTAATGTAACACACACCCATACAATGCGCACCACGCCGTGATGTTTTTCTCACTCCTACTAGTGAATCTAATGTAACACACACCCATACAATGCGCACCACCCCGTGTTGTTTTTCTCACTGCTACTAGTGAATCTAATGTAACACACACCCATACAATGCGCACCACCCCGTGATGTTTTTCTCACTCCTACTAGTGAATCTAATGTAACACACACCCATACAATGCGCACCACCCCGTGATGTTTTTCTAACTGCTACTAGTGAATCTAATGTAACACACACCCATACAATGCGCACCACCCCGTGTTGTTTTTCTCACTGCTACTAGTGAATGTAATGTAACACACACCCATACAATGCGCACCACCCCGTGATGTTTTTCTCACTGCTACTAGTGAATGTAATGTAAAACACACCCATACAATGCGCAACACCCCGTGATGTTTTTCGCACTGCTACTAGTGAATCTAATGTAACACACACCCATAAAATGCGCACCACCCCGTGATGTTTTTCTCACTGCTACTAGTGAATGTAATGTAACACACACCCATACAATGCGCACCACCCCGTGATGTTTTTCTCAATCCTATTAGTGAATGTAATGTAACACACACCCATACAATGCGCATCACCCCGTGATGTTTTTCTCACTCCTACTAGTGAATGTAATGTAACACACACCCATACGATGCGCACCACCCCGTGATGTTTTTCTCACTGCTACTAGTGAATCCAGTGTAACACACACCCATACAATGCGCACCACCACGTGATGTTTTTCTCACTCCTACTAGTGAATCCAATGTAACACACACCCATACAATGCGCACCACCCCGTGATGTTTTTCTCACTCCTACTAGTGAATCCAATGTAACACACACCCATACAATGCGCACCACCCCGTGATGTTTTTCTCACTCCTACTAGTGAATCCAATGTAACACACACCCATACAATGCGCACCACCCCGTGATGTTTTTCTCACTGCTACTAGTGAATCCAATGTAACACACACCCATACAATGCGCACCACCCCGTGATGTTTTTCTCACTGCTACTAGTGAATCTAATGTAACACACACCCATACAATGCGCACCACCCCGTGATGTTTTTCTCACTGCTACTAGTGAATCTAATGTAACACACACCCATACAATGCGCACCACCCCGTGATGTTTTTCTCACTGCTACTAGTGAATGTAATGTAACACACACCCATACAATGCGCACCACCCCGTGATGTTTTTCTCACTGCTACTAGTGAATGTAATGTAACACACACCCATACATTGCGCACCACCCTGTGATGTTTTTCTCACTGCTACTAGTGAATGTAATGTAACACACACCCATACAATGCGCACCACCCCGTGATGTTTTTCTCACTCCTACTAGTGAATGTAATGTAACACACACCCATACAATGCGCACCACCCCGTGATGTTTTTCTCACTCCTACTAGTGAATCCAATGTAACACACACCCATACAATGCGCACCACCCCGTGATGTTTTTCTCACTCCTACTCGTGAATCCAATGTAACACACACCCATACAATGCGCACCACCCCGTGATGTTTTTCTCACTCCTACTAGTGAATCCAATGTAACACACACCCATACAATGCGCACCACCCCGTGATGTTTTTCTCACTCCTACTAGTGAATCCAATGTAACACACACCCATACAATGCGCACCACCCCGTGATGTTTTTCTCATTGCTACTAGTGAATCCAATGTAACACACACCCATACAATGCGCACCACCCCGTGATGTTTTTCTCACTGCTACTAGTGAATCCAATGTAACACACACCCATACAATGCGCACCACCCCGTGATGTTTTTCTCACTGCTACTAGTGAATGTAATGTAACACACAGCCATACAATGCGCACCACCCCGTGATGTTTTTCTCACTGCTACTAGTGAATGTAATGTAACACACACCCATACAATGCGCACCACCCCGTGATGTTTTTCTCACTCCTACTAGTGAATGTAATGTAACACACACCCATACAATGCGCACCACCCCGTGATGTTTTTCTCACTCCTACTAGTGAATCCAATGTAACACACACCCATACAATGCGCACCACCCCGTGATGTTTTTCTCACTCCTACTAGTGAATCCAATGTAACACACACCCATACAATGCGCACCACCCCGTGATGTTTTTCTCACTCCTACTAGTGAAACCAATGTAACACACACCCATACGATGCGCACCACCCCGTGATGTTTTTCTCACTCCTACTAGTGAATCCAATGTAACACACACCCATACAATGCGCACCACCCCGTGATGTTTTTCTCACTGCTACTAGTGAATCCAATGTAACACACACCCATACAATGCGCACCACCCCGTGATGTTTTTCTCACTGCTACTAGTGAATGTAATGTAACACACACCCATACAATGCGCACCACCCCGTGATGTTTTTCTCACTGCTACTAGTGAATGTAATGTAACACACACCCATACAATGCGCACCACCCCGTGATGTTTTTCTCACTCCTACTAGTGAATGTAATGTAACACACACCCATACAATGCGCACCACCCCGTGATGTTTTTCTCACTCCTACTAGTGAATCCAATGTAACACACACCCATACAATGCGCACCACCCCGTGATGTTTTTCTCACTCCTACTAGTGAATCCAATGTAACACACACCCATACAATGCGCACCACCCCGTGATGTTTTTCTCACTCCTACTAGTGAATCCAATGTAACACACACCCATACGATGCGCACCACCCCGTGATGTTTTTCTCACTCCTACTAGTGAATCCAATGTAACACACACCCATACGATGCGCACCACCCCGTGATGTTTTTCTCACTCCTACTAGTGAATCCAATGTAACACACACCCATACGATGCGCACCACCCCGTGATGTTTTTCTCACTGCTACTAGTGAATCTAATGTAACACACACCCATACGATGCGCACCACCCCGTGATGTTTTTCTCACTGCTACTAGTGAATCTAATGTAACACACACCCATACGATGCGCACCACCCCGTGATGTTTTTCTCACTGCTACTAGTGAAGGTAATGTAACACACACCCATACAATGCGCACCACCCCGTGATGTTTTTCTCACTGCTAATAGTGAATGTAATGTAACACACACCCATACAATGCGCACCACCCCGTGATGTTTTTCTCACTCCTACTAGTGAATGTAATGTAACACACACCCATACAATGCGCACCACCCCGTGATGTTTTTCTCACTCCTACTAGTGAATCCAATGTAACACACACCCATACAATGCGCACCACCCCGTGATGTTTTTCTCACTCCTACTAGTGAATCCAATGTAACACACACCCATACAATGCGCACCACCCCGTGATGTTTTTCTCACTCCTACTAGTGAATCCAATGTAACACACACCCATACAATGCGCACCACCCCGTGATGTTTTTCTCACTCCTACTAGTGAATCCAATGTAACACACACCCATACAATGCGCACCACCCCGTGATGTTTTTCTCACTCCTACTAGTGAATGTAATGTAACACACACCAATACAATGCGCACCACCCCGTGATGTTTTTCTCACTCCTACTAGTGAATGTAACACACACCCATACAATGCGCACCACCCCGTGATGTTTTTCTCACTGCTACTAGTGAATGTAATGTAACACACACCCATACAATGCGCACCTCCCCGTGATGTTTTTCTCACTCCTACTAGAGAATGTAATGTAACACACACCCATACAATGCGCACCACCCCGTGATGTTTTTCTCACTCCTACTAGAGAATGTAATGTAACACACACCCATACAATGCGCACCACCCCGTGATGTTTTTCTCACTCCTACTAGTGAATGTAATGTAACACACACCCATACAATGCGCACCACCCCGTGATGTTTTTCTCACTCCTACTAGTGAATGTAATGTAACACACACCCATACAATGCGCACCACGCCGTGATGTTTTTCTCACTCCTACTAGTGAATGTAATGTAACACACAACCATACAATGCGCACCACCCGTGATGATTTTCTCACTCCTACTAGTGAATGTAATGTAACACACACCCATACAATGCGCACCACCCCGTGATGATTTTCTCACTCCCACTAGCGAATGTAATGTAACACACACCCATACAATGCGCACCACCCCGTGATGTTTTTCTCACTCCCACTAGCGAATGTAATGTAACACACACCCATACAATGCGCACCACCCCGTGATGTTTTTCTCACTCCTACTAGTGAATGTAATGTAACACACACCCATACCATGCGCACCACCCCGTGATGTTTTTCTCACTCCTACTAGTGAATGTAATGTAACACACACCCATACCATGCGCACCACCCCGTGATGTTTTTCTCACTCCTACTAGTGAATCTAATGTAACACACACCCATACAATGCGCACCACCCCGTGATGTCTTTCTCACTAATACTAGTGAATCTAATGTAACACACACCCATACAATGCGCACCACCCCGTGATGTTTTTCTCACTCCTACTAGTGAATCTAATGTAACACACACCCATACAATGCGCACCACGCCGTGATGTTTTTCTCACTCCTACTAGTGAATCTAATGTAACACACACCCATACAATGCGCACCACCCCGTGATGATTTTCTCACTCCTACGAGTGAATGCAATGTAACACACACCCATACAAGGCGCACCACCCCGTGATATTTTTCTCACTCCTACGAGTGAATGTAATGTAACACACACCCATACAATGCGCACCACCCCGTGATGTTTTTCTCACTCCTACTAGTGAATCTAATGTAACACACACCCATACAATGCGCACCACCCCGTGATGTTTTTCTAACTCCTAATAGTGAATGTAATGTAACACACACCCATACATTGCGCACCACCCCGTGATGTTTTTCTAACTCCTACTGGTGAATGTAATTGTTTTTCTCACTCCTACTAGTGAATCTAATGTAACACACACCCATACAATGCGCACCACCCCGTGATGTTTTTCTAACTCCTAATAGTGAATGTAATGTAACACACACCCATACATTGCGCACCACCCCGTGATGTTTTTCTAACTCCTACTGGTGAATGTAATGTAACACACACCCATACAATGCGCACCACCCCGTGATGTTTTTCTCACTCCTACTAGTGAATGTAATGTAACACACACACATACAATGCGCACCACCCCGTGTTGTTTTTCTCACTGCTACTAGTGAATCTAATGTAACACACACCCATACAATGCGCACCACCCCGTGATGTTTTTCTCACTGCTACTAGTGAATCTAATGTAACACACACCCATACAATGCGCACCACCCCGTCATGTTTTTCTAACTGCTACTAGTGAATCTAATGTAACACACACCCATACAATGCGCACCACCCCGTGTTGTTTTTCTCACTGCTACTAGTGAATGTAATGTAACACACACCCATACAATGCGCACCACCCCGTGATGTATTTCTCACTGCTACTAGTGAATGTAATGTAAAACACACCCATACAATGCGCACCACCCCGTGATGTTTTTCTCACTGCTACTAGTGAATCTAATGTAACACACACCCATACAATGCGCACCACCCCGTGATGTTTTTTCTCACTGCTACTAGTGAATGTAATGTAACACACACCCATACAATGCGCACCACCCCGTGATGTTTTTCTCACTCCTACTAGTGAATGTAATGTAACACACACCCATACAATGCGCACCACCCCGTGATGTTTTTCTCACTGCTACTAGTGAATCCAGTGTAACACACACCCATACAATGCGCACCACCCCGTGATGTTTTTCTAACTCCTACTAGTGAATCCAATGTAACACACACCCATACAATGCGCATCACCCCGTGATGTTTTTCTCACTCCTACTAGTGAATGCAATGTAACACACACCAATACAATGCGCACCACCCCGTGATGTTTTTCTCACTCCTACTAGTGAATGTAACACACACCCATACAATGCGCACCACCCCGTGATGTTTTTCTCACTGCTACTAGTGAATGTAATGTAACACACACCCATACAATGCGCACCACCCCGTGATGTTTTTCTCACTCCTACTAGAGAATGTAATGTAACACACACCCATACAATGCGCACCACCCCGTGATGTTTTTCTCACTCCTACTAGAGAATGTAATGTAACACACACCCATACAATGCGCACCACCCCGTGATGTATTTCTCACTCCTACTAGTGAATGTAATGTAACACACACCCATACAATGCGCACCACCCCGTGATGTTTTTCTCAATCCTACTAGTGAATGTAATGTAACACACACCCATACAATGCGCATCACCCCGTGATGTTTTTCTCACTCCTACTAGAGAATGTAATGTAACACACACCCATACAATGCGCACCACCCCGTGATGTTTTTCTCACTCCTACTAGAGAATGTAATGTAACACACACCCATACAATGCGCACCACCCCGTGATGTTTTTCTCACTCCTACTAGTGAATGTAATGTAACCCACACCCATACAATGCGCACCACCCCGTGATGTTTTTCTCACTGCTACTAGTGAATCCAGTGTAACACACACCCATACAATGCGCACCACCCCGTGATGTTTTTCTCACTGCTACTAGTGAATCTAATGTAACACACACCCATACAATGCGCACCACCCCGTGATGTTTTTCTAACTGCTACTAGTGAATCTAATGTAACACACACCCATACAATGCGCACCACCCCGTGTTGTTTTTCTCACTGCTACTAGTGAATGTAATGTAACACACACCCATACAATGCGCACCACCCCGTGATGTTTTTCTCACTGCTACTAGTGAATGTAATCTAAAACACACCCATACAATGCGCACCACCCCGTGATGTTTTTCTCACTGCTACTAGTGAATCTAATGTAACACACACCCATACAATGCGCACCACCCCGTGATGTTTTTCTCACTCCTACTAGTGAATGTAATGTAACACACACCCATACAATGCGCACCACCCCGTGATGTTTTTCTCACTCCTACTAGTGAATGTAATGTAACACACACCCATACAATGCGCACCACCCCGTGATGTTTTTCTCACTGCTACTAGTGAATGTAATGTAACACACACCCATACATTGCGCACCACCCTGTGATGTTTTTCTCACTGCTACTAGTGAATGTAATGTAACACACACCCATACAATGCGCACCACCCCGTGATGTTTTTCTCACTCCTACTAGTGAATCCAATGTAACACACACCCATACAATGCGCACCACCCCGTGATGTTTTTCTCACTCCTACTCGTGAATCCAATGTAACACACACCCATACAATGCGCACCACCCCGTGATGTTTTTCTCACTCCTACTAGTGAATCCAATGTAACACACACCCATACAATGCGCACCACCCCGTGATGTTTTTCTCACTCCTACTAGTGAATCCAATGTAACACACACCCATACAATGCGCACCACCCCGTGATGTTTTTCTCACTCCTACTCGTGAATCCAATGTAACACACACCCATACAATGCGCACCACCCCGTGATGTTTTTCTCACTCCTACTAGTGAATCCAATGTAACACACACCCATACAATGCGCACCACCCCGTGATGTTTTTCTCACTCCTACTAGTGAATCCAATGTAACACACACCCATACAATGCGCACCACCCCGTGATGTTTTTCTCATTGCTACTAGTGAATCCAATGTAACACACACCCATACAATGCGCACCACCCCGTGATGTTTTTCTCACTGCTACTAGTGAATCCAATGTAACACACACCCATACAATGCGCACCACCCCGTGATGTTTTTCTCACTGCTACTAGTGAATGTAATGTAACACACAGCCATACAATGCGCACCACCCCGTGATGTTTTTCTCACTGCTACTAGTGAATGTAATGTAACACACACCCATACAATGCGCACCACCCCGTGATGTTTTTCTCACTCCTACTAGTGAATGTAATGTAACACACACCCATACAATGCGCACCACCCCGTGATGTTTTTCTCACTCCTACTAGTGAATCCAATGTAACACACACCCATACAATGCGCACCACCCCGTGATGTTTTTCTCACTCCTACTAGTGAATCCAATGTAACACACACCCATACGATGCGCACCACCCCGTGATGTTTTTCTCACTCCTACTAGTGAAACCAATGTAACACACACCCATACGATGCGCACCACCCCGTGATGTTTTTCTCACTGCTACTAGTGAATCCAATGTAACACACACCCATACAATGCGCACCACCCCGTGATGTTTTTCTCACTGCTACTAGTGAATGTAATGTAACACACACCCATACAATGCGCACCACCCCGTGATGTTTTTCTCACTGCTACTAGTGAATGTAATGTAACACACACCCATACAATGCGCACCACCCCGTGATGTTTTTCTCACTCCTACTAGTGAATGTAATGTAACACACACCCATACAATGCGCACCACCCCGTGATGTTTTTCTCACTCCTACTAGTGAATCCAATGTAACACACACCCATACAATGCGCACCACCCCGTGATGTTTTTCTCACTCCTACTAGTGAATCCAATGTAACACACACCCATACAATGCGCACCACCCCGTGATGTTTTTCTCACTCCTACTAGTGAATCCAATGTAACACACACCCATACGATGCGCACCACCCCGTGATGTTTTTCTCACTCCTACTAGTGAATCCAATGTAACACACACCCATACGATGCGCACCACCCCGTGATGTTTTTCTCACTCCTACTAGTGAATCCAATGTAACACACACCCATACGATGCGCACCACCCCGTGATGTTTTTCTCACTGCTACTAGTGAATCTAATGTAACACACACCCATACGATGCGCACCACCCCGTGATGTTTTTCTCACTGCTACTAGTGAATCTAATGTAACACACACCCATACGATGCGCACCACCCCGTGATGTTTTTCTCACTGCTACTAGTGATGGTAATGTAACACACACCCATACAATGCGCACCACCCCGTGATGTTTTTCTCACTGCTACTAGTGAATGTAATGTAACACACACCCATACAATGCGCACCACCCCGTGATGTTTTTCTCACTCCTACTAGTGAATGTAATGTAACACACACCCATACAATGCGCACCACCCCGTGATGTTTTTCTCACTCCTACTAGTGAATCCAATGTAACACACACCCATACAATGCGCACCACCCCGTGATGTTTTTCTCACTCCTACTAGTGAATCCAATGTAACACACACCCATACAATGCGCACCACCCCGTGATGTTTTTCTCACTCCTACTAGTGAATCCAATGTAACACACACCCATACAATGCGCACCACCCCGTGATGTTTTTCTCACTCCTACTAGTGAATCCAATGTAACACACACCCATACAATGCGCACCACCCCGTGATGTTTTTCTCACTCCTACTAGTGAATGTAATGTAACACACACCAATACAATGCGCACCACCCCGTGATGTTTTTCTCACTCCTACTAGTGAATGTAACACACACCCATACAATGCGCACCACCCCGTGATGTTTTTCTCACTGCTACTAGTGAATGTAATGTAACACACACCCATACAATGCGCACCTCCCCGTGATGTTTTTCTCACTCCTACTAGAGAATGTAATGTAACACACACCCATACAATGCGCACCACCCCGTGATGTTTTTCTCACTCCTACTAGAGAATGTAATGTAACACACACCCATACAATGCGCACCACCCCGTGATGTTTTTCTCACTCCTACTAGTGAATGTAATGTAACACACACCCATACAATGCGCACCACCCCGTGATGTTTTTCTCTCTCCTACTAGTGAATGTAATGTAACACACACCCATACAATGCGCACCACGCCGTGATGTTTTTCTCACTCCTACTAGTGAATGTAATGTAACACACAACCATACAATGCGCACCACCCGTGATGATTTTCTCACTCCTACTAGTGAATGTAATGTAACACACACCCATACAATGCGCACCACCCCGTGATGATTTTCTCACTCCCACTAGCGAATGTAATGTAACACACACCCATACAATGCGCACCACCCCGTGATGTTTTTCTCACTCCCACTAGCGAATGTAATGTAACACACACCCATACAATGCGCACCACCCCGTGATGTTTTTCTCACTCCTACTAGTGAATGTAATGTAACACACACCCATACCATGCGCACCACCCCGTGATGTTTTTCTCACTCCTACTAGTGAATGTAATGTAACACACACCCATACCATGCGCACCACCCCGTGATGTTTTTCTCACTCCTACTAGTGAATCTAATGTAACACACACCCATACAATGCGCACCACCCCGTGATGTCTTTCTCACTAATACTAGTGAATCTAATGTAACACACACCCATACAATGCGCACCACCCCGTGATGTTTTTCTCACTCCTACTAGTGAATCTAATGTAACACACACCCATACAATGCGCACCACGCCGTGATGTTTTTCTCACTCCTACTAGTGAATCTAATGTAACACACACCCATACAATGCGCACCACCCCGTGATGATTTTCTCACTCCTACGAGTGAATGCAATGTAACACACACCAATACAAGGCGCACCACCCCGTGATATTTTTCTCACTCCTACGAGTGAATGTAATGTAACACACACCCATACAATGCGCACCACCCCGTGATGTTTTTCTCACTCCTACTAGTGAATCTAATGTAACACACACCCATACAATGCGCACCACCCCGTGATGTTTTTCTAACTCCTAATAGTGAATGTAATGTAACACACACCCATACATTGCGCACCACCCCGTGATGTTTTTCTAACTCCTACTGGTGAATGTAATTGTTTTTCTCACTCCTACTAGTGAATCTAATGTAACACACACCCATACAATGCGCACCACCCCGTGATGTTTTTCTAACTCCTAATAGTGAATGTAATGTAACACACACCCATACATTGCGCACCACCCCGTGATGTTTTTCTAACTCCTACTGGTGAATGTAATGTAACACACACCCATACAATGCGCACCACCCCGTGATGTTTTTCTCACTCCTACTAGTGAATGTAATGTAACACACACACATACAATGCGCACCACCCCGTGTTGTTTTTCTCACTGCTACTAGTGAATCTAATGTAACACACACCCATACAATGCGCACCACCCCGTGATGTTTTTCTCACTGCTACTAGTGAATCTAATGTAACACACACCCATACAATGCGCACCACCCCGTCATGTTTTTCTAACTGCTACTAGTGAATCTAATGTAACACACACCCATACAATGCGCACCACCCCGTGTTGTTTTTCTCACTGCTACTAGTGAATGTAATGTAACACACACCCATACAATGCGCACCACCCCGTGATGTATTTCTCACTGCTACTAGTGAATGTAATGTAAAACACACCCATACAATGCGCACCACCCCGTGATGTTTTTCTCACTGCTACTAGTGAATCTAATGTAACACACACCCATACAATGCGCACCACCCCGTGATGTTTTTTCTCACTGCTACTAGTGAATGTAATGTAACACACACCCATACAATGCGCACCACCCCGTGATGTTTTTCTCACTCCTACTAGTGAATGTAATGTAACACACACCCATACAATGCGCACCACCCCGTGATGTTTTTTCTCACTGCTACTAGTGAATGTAATGTAACACACACCCATACAAGGCGCACCACCCCGTGATATTTTTCTCACTCCTACGAGTGAATGTAATGTAACACACACCCATACAATGCGCACCACCCCGTGATGTTTTTCTCACTCCTACTAGTGAATCTAATGTAACACACACCCATACAATGCGCACCACCCCGTGATGTTTTTCTAACTCCTAATAGTGAATGTAATGTAACACACACCCATACATTGCGCACCGCCCCGTGATGTTTTTCTAACTCCTACTGGTGAATGTAATGTAACACACACCCATACAATGCGCACCACCCCGTGATGTTTTTCTCACTCCTACTAGTGAATGTAATGTAACACACACACATACAATGCGCACCACCCCGTGTTGTTTTTCTCACTGCTACTAGTGAATCTAATGTAACACACACCCATACAATGCGCACCACCCCGTGATGTTTTTCTCACTGCTACTAGTGAATCTAATGTAACACACACCCATACAATGCGCACCACCCCATCATGTTTTTCTAACTGCTACTAGTGAATCTAATGTAACACACACCCATACAATGCGCACCACCCCGTGTTGTTTTTCTCACTGCTACTAGTGAATGTAATGTAACACACACCCATACAATGCGCACCACCCCGTGATGTATTTCTCACTGCTACTAGTGAATGTAATGTAAAACACACCCATACAATGCGCACCACCCCGTGATGTTTTTCTCACTGCTACTAGTGAATCTAATGTAACACACACCCATACAATGCGCACCACCCCGTGATGTTTTTTCTCACTGCTACTAGTGAATATAATGTAACACACACCCATACAATGCGCACCACCCCGTGATGTTTTTCTCACTCCTACTAGTGAATGTAATGTAACACACACCCATACAATGCGCACCACCCCGTGATGTTTTTCTCACTGCTACTAGTGAATCCAGTGTAACACACACCCATACAATGCGCACCACCCCGTGATGTTTTTCTAACTCCTACTAGTGAATCCAATGTAACACACACCCATACAATGCGCATCACCCCGTGATGTTTTTCTCACTCCTACTAGTGAATGCAATGTAACACACACCAATACAATGCGCACCACCCCGTGATGTTTTTCTCACTCCTACTAGTGAATGTAACACACACCCATACAATGCGCACCACACCGTGATGTTTTTCTCACTGCTACTAGTGAATGTAATGTAACACACACCCATACAATGCGCACCACCCGGTGATGTTTTTCGCACTCCTACTAGAGAATGTAATGTAACACACACCCATACAATGCGCACCACCCCGTGATGTTTTTCTCTCTCCTACTAGAGAATGTAATGTAACACACACCCATACAATGCGCACCACCCCGTGATGTATTTCTCACTCCTACTAGTGAATGTAATGTAACACACACCCATACAATGCGCACCACCCCGTGATGTTTTTCTCAATCCTACTAGTGAATGTAATGTAACACACACCCATACAATGCGCATCACCCCGTGATGTTTTTCTCACTCCTACTAGAGAATGTAATGTAACACACACCCATACAATGCGCACCACCCCGTGATGTTTTTCTCACTCCTACTAGAGAATGTAATGTAACACACACCCATACAATGCGCACCACCCCGTGATGTTTTTCTCACTCCTACTAGTGAATGTAATGTAACACACACCCATACAATGCGCACCACCCCGTGATGTTTTTCTCACTGCTACTAGTGAATCCAGTGTAACACACACCCATACAATGCGCACCACCCCGTGATGTTTTTCTCACTGCTACTAGTGAATCTAATGTAACACACACCCATACAATGCGCACCACCCCGTGATGTTTTTCTAACTGCTACTAGTGAATCTAATGTAACACACACCCATACAATGCGCACCACCCCGTGTTGTTTTTCTCACTGCTACTAGTGAATGTAATGTAACACACACCCATACAATGCGCACCACCCCGTGATGTTTTTCTCACTGCTACTAGTGAATGTAATCTAAAACACACCCATACAATGCGCACCACCCCGTGATGTTTTTCTCACTGCTACTAGTGAATCTAATGTAACACACACCCATACAATGCGCACCACCCCGTGATGTTTTTCTCACTCCTACTAGTGAATGTAATGTAACACACACCCATACAATGCGCACCACCCCGTGATGTTTTTCTCACTCCTACTAGTGAATGTA
Source organism: Cavia porcellus (assembly GCF_034190915.1). Taxonomy (NCBI): domain Eukaryota; kingdom Metazoa; phylum Chordata; class Mammalia; order Rodentia; family Caviidae; genus Cavia; species Cavia porcellus. Next base: position 64,394 of record NW_026947811.1, read on the forward strand.
ATGTAACACACACCCATACAATGCGCACCACCCCGTGATGTTTTTCTCAATCCTACTAGTGAATGTAATGTAACACACAGCCATACAATGCGCACCACCCCGTGATGTTTTTCTCACTCCTACTAGTGAATGTAATGTAACACACACCCATACAATGCGCACGACCCCGTGATGTTTTTCTCACTGCTACTAGTGAATCCAGTGTAACACACACCCATACAATGCGCACCACCCCGTGATGTTTTTTTTCACTCCTACTAGTGAATCCAATGTAACACACACCCATACAATGCGCACCACCCCGTGATGTTTTTCTCACTCCTACTAGTGAATCCAATGTAACACACACCCATACAATGTGCACCACCCCGTGATGTTTTTCTCACTCCTACTAGTGAATCCAATGTAACACACACCCATACAATGCGCACCACCCCGTGATGTTTTTCTCACTGCTACTAGTGAATCCAATGTAACACACACCCATACAAAGCGCACCACCCCGTGATGTTTTTCTCACTCCTACTAGTGAATCCAATGTAACACACACCCATACAATGCGCACCACCCCGTGATGTTTTTCTCACTGCTACTAGTGTATCTAATGTAACACACACCCATACAATGCGCACCACCCCGTGATGTTTTTCTCACTGCTACTAGTGAATGTAATGTAACACACCCCCATACAATGCGCACCACCCCGTGATGTTTTTCTCACTGCTACTAGTGAATGTAATGTAACACACACCCATACAATGCGCACCACCCCGTGATGTTTTTGTCACTCCTACTAGTGAATGTAATGTAACACACACCCATACCATGCGCACCACCCCGTGATGTTTTTCTCACTCCTACTAGTGAATCCAATGTAACACACACCCATACAATGCGCACCACCCCGTGATGTTTTTCTCACTGCTACTAGTGAATGTAATGTAACACACACCCATACAATGCGCACCACACGTGATGATTTTCTCACTCCTACTAGTGAATGTAATGTAACACACACCCATACAATGCGCACCACCCCGTGATGATTTTCTCACTCCTACTAGTGAATGTAATGTAACACACACCCATACAATGCGCACCACCCCGTGATGTTTTTCTCACTCCCACTAGCGAATGTAATGTAACACACACCCATACAATGCGCACAGCCCCGTGATGTTTTTCTCACTCCCACTAGTGAATGTAATGTAACACACACCCATACAATGCGCACCACCCCGTGATGTTTTTCTCACTCCTACTAGTGAATGTAATGTAACAAACACCCATACAATGCGCACCACCCCGTGATGTTTTTCTCACTCCTACTAGTGAATCCAATGTAACACACACCCATACAATGCGCACCACCCCGTGATGTTTTTCTCACTCCTACTACAGAATCCAATGTAACACACACCCATACAATGCGCACCACCCCGTGATGTTTTTCTCACTCCTACTAGTGAATCCAATGTAACACACACCCATACAATGCGCACCACCCCGTGATGTTTTTCTCACTCCTACTGGTGAATCCAATGTAACACACACCCATACAATGCGCACCACCCCGTGATGTTTTTCTCACTCCTACTAGTGAATCCAATGTAACACACACCCATACAATGCGCACCACCCCGTGATGTTTTTCTCACTCCTACTAGTGAATCCAATGTAACACACACCCATACAATGCGCACCACCCCGTGATGTTTTTCTCACTGCTACTAGTGAATGTAATGTAACACACACCCATACAATGCGCACCACCCCGTGATGTTTTTCTCACTGCTACTAGTGAATGTAATGTAACACACACCCATACAATGCGCACCACCCCGTGATGTTTTTCTCACTCCTACTAGTGAATCCAATGTAACACACACCCATACAATGCGCACCACCCCGTGATATTTTTCTCACTGCTACTAGTGAATGTAATGTAACACACACCCATACAATGCGCACCACCCGTGATGATTTTCTCACTCCTACTAGTGAATGTAATGTAACACACACCCATACAATGCGCACCACCCCGTGATGATTTTCTCACTCCTACTAGTGAATGTAATGTAACACACACCCATACAATGCGCACCACCCCGTGATGTTTTTCTCACTCCCACTAGCGAATGTAATGTAACACACACCCATAGAATGCGCACCACCCCGTGATGTTTTTCTCACTCCCACTAGTGAATGTAATGTAACACACACCCATACAATGCGCACCACCCCGTGATGTTTTTCTCACTCCTACTAGTGAATGTAATGTAACAAACACCCATACAATGCGCACCACCCCGTGATGTTTTTCTCACTCCTACTAGTGAATCCAATGTAACACACACCCATACAATGCGCACCACCCCGTGATGTTTTTCTCACTCCTACTACAGAATCCAATGTAACACACACCCATACAATGCGCACCACCCCGTGATGTTTTTCTCACTCCTACTAGTGAATCCAATGTAACACACACCCATACAATGCGCACCACCCCGTGATGTTTTTCTCACTCCTACTAGTGAATCCAATGTAACACACACCCATACAATGCGCACCACCCCGTGATGTTTTTCTCACTCCTACTAGTGAATCCAATGTAACACACACCCATACAATGCGCACCACCCCGTGATGTTTTTCTCACTGCTACTAGTGGATCCAATGTAACACACACCCATACAATGCGCACCACCCCGTGATGTTTTTCTCACTGCTACTAGTGGATCCAATGTAACACACACCCATACAATGCGCACCACCCCGTGATGTTTTTCTCACTGCTACTAGTGAATGTAATGTAACACACACCCATACAATGCGCACCACCCCGTGATGTTTTTCTCACTGCTACTAGTGAATGTAATGTAACACACACCCATACAATGCGCACCACCCCGTGATGTTTTTCTCACTCCTACTAGTGAATGTAATGTAACACACACCCATACAATGCGCACCACCCCGTGATGTTTTTCTCACTCCTACTAGTGAATCCAATGTAACACACACCCATACAATGCGCACCACCCCGTGATGTTTTTCTCACTCCTACTAGTGAATCCAATGTAACACACACCCATACGATGCGCACCACCCCGTGATGTTTTTCTCACTCCTATTAGTGAATCCAATGTAACACACACCCATACAATGCGCACCACCCCGTGATGTTTTTCTCACTCCTACTAGTGAATCCAATGTAACACACACCCATACGATGCGCACCACCCCGTGATGTTTTTCTCACTGCTACTAGTGAATCCAATGTAACACACACCCATACAATGCGCACCACCCCGTGATGTTTTTCTCACTCCTACTAGTGAATCCAATGTAACACACACCCATACAATGCGCACCACCCCGTGATGTTTTTCTCACTGCTACTAGTGAATCCAATGTAACACACACCCATACAATGCGCACCACCCCGTGATGTTTTTCTCACTGTTTCTAGTGAATGTAATGTAACACACACCCATACAATGCGCACCACCCCGTGATGTTTTTCTCACTGCTACTAGTGAATGTAATGTAACACACACCCATACAATGCGCACCACCCCGTGATGTTTTTCTCACTCCTACTAGTGAATCCAATGTAACACACACCCATACAATGCGCACCAACCCGTGATGTTTTTCTCACTGCTACTAGTGAATGTAATGTAACACACACCCATACAATGCGCACCACCCGTGATGATTTTCTCACTCCTACTAGTGAATGTAATGTAACACACACCCATACAATGCGCACCACCCCGTGATGATTTTCTCACTCCTACTAGTGAATGTAATGTAACACACACCCATACAATGCGCACCACCCCGTGATGTTTTTCTCACTCCCACTAGCGAATGTAATGTAACACACACCCATACAATGCGCACCACCCCGTGATGTTTTTCTCACTCCCACTAGTGAATGTAATGTAACACACACCCATACAATGCGCACCACCCCGTCATGTTTTTCTCACTCCTACTAGTGAATGTAATGTAACAAACACCCATACAATGCGCACCACCCCGTGATATTTTTCTCACTCCTACTAGTGAATCCAATGTAACACACACCCATACAATGCGCACCACCCCGTGATGTTTTTCTCACTCCTACTACAGAATCCAATGTAACACACACCCATACAATGCGCACCACCCCGTGATGTTTTTCTCACTCCTACTAGTGAATCCAATGTAACACACACCCATACAATGCGCACCACCCCGTGATGTTTTTCTCACTCCTACTTGTGAATCCAATGTAACACACACCCATACAATGCGCACCACCCCGTGATGTTTTTCTCACTCCTACTAGTGAATTCAATGTAACACACACCCATACAATGCGCACCACCCCGTGATGTTTTTCTCACTGCTACTAGTGAAGCCAATGTAACACACACCCATACAATGCGCACCACCCCGTGATGTTTTTCTCACTGCTACTAGTGAATCCAATGTAACACACACCCATACAATGCGCACCACCCCGTGATGTTTTTCTCACTGCTACTAGTGAATGTAATGTAACACACACCCATACAATGCGCACCACCCCGTGATGTTTTTCTCACTGCTACTAGTGAATGTAATGTAACACACACCCATACAATGCGCACCACCCCGTGATGTTTTTCTCACTCCTACTAGTGAATGTAATGTAACACACACCCATACAATGCGCACCACCCCGTGATGTTTTTCTCACTCCTACTAGTGAATCCAATGTAACACACACCCATACAATGCGCACCACCCCGTGATGTTTTTCTCACTCCTACTAGTGAATCCAATGTAACACACACCCATACAATGCGCACCACCCCGTGATGTTTTTCTCACTCCTACTAGTGAATCCAATGTAACACACACCCATACAATGCGCACCACACCGTGATGTTTTTCTCACTCCTACTAGTGAATCCAATGTAACACACACCCATACAATGCGCACCACCCCGTGATGTTTTTCTCACTCCTACTAGTGAATGTAATGTAACACACACCAATACAATGCGCACCACCCCGTGATGTTTTTCTCACTCCTACTAGTGAATGTAACACACACCCATACAATGCGCACCACCCCGTGATGTTTTTCTCACTGCTACTAGTGAATGTAATGTAACACACACCCATACAATGCGCACCACCCCGTGATGTTTTTCTCACTCCTACTAGAGAATGTAATGTAACACACACCCATACAATGCGCACCACCCCGTGATGTTTTTCTCACTCCTACTAGAGAATGTAATGTAACACACACCCATACAATGCGCACCACCCCGTGATGTTTTTCTCACTCCTACTAGTGAATGTAATGTAACACACACCCATACAATGCGCACCACCCCGTGATGTTTTTCTCACTCCTACTAGTGAATGTAATGTAACACACACCCATACAATGCGCACCACCCCGTGATGTTTTTCTCACTCCTACTAGTGAATGTAATGTAACACACAACCATACAATGCGCACCACCCGTGATGATTTTCTCACTCCTACTAGTGAATGTAATGTAACACACACCCATACAATGCGCACCACCCCGTGATGATTTTCTCACTCCTACTAGCGAATGTAATGTAACACACACCCATACCATGCGCACCACCCCGTGATGTTTTTCTCACTCCTACTAGTGAATGTAATGTAACACACACCCATACCATGCGCACCACCCCGTGATGTTTTTCTCACTCCTTCTAGTGAATCTAATGTAACACACACCCATACAATGCGCACCACCCCGTGATGTCTTTCTCACTAATACTAGTGAATCTAATGTAACACACACCCATACAATGCGCACCACCCCGTGATGTTTTTCTCACTCCTACTAGTGAATCTAATGTAACACACACCCATACAATGCGCACCACCCCGTGATGTTTTTCTCACTCCTACTAGTGAATCTAATGTAACACACACCCATACAATGCGCACCACCCCGTGATGTTTTTCTCACTGCTACTAGTGAATCTAATGTAACACACACCCATACAATGCGCACCACCCCGTGATGTTTTTCTAACTGCTACTAGTGAATCTAATGTAACACACACCCATACAATGCGCACCACCCGTGTTGTTTTTCTCACTGCTACTAGTGAATGTAATGTAACACACACCCATACAATGCGCACCACCCCGTGATGTTTTTCTCACTGCTACTAGTGAATGTAATGTAAAACACACCCATACAATGCGCACCACCCCGTGATGTTTTTCTCACTGCTACTAGTGAATCTAATGTAACACACACCCATACAATGCGCACCACCCCGTGATGTTTTTCTCACTGCTACTAGTGAATGTAATGTAACACACACCCATACAATGCGCCCCACCCCGTGATGTTTTTCTCACTCCTACTAGTGAATGTAATGTAACACACACCCATACAATGCGCACCACCCCGTGATGTTTTTCTCACTGCTACTAGTGAATCCAATGTAACACACACCCATACAATGCGCACCACCCCGTGATGTTTTTCTCACTGCTACTAGTGAATGTAATGTAACACACACCCATACAATGCGCACCACCCCGTGATGTTTTTCTCACTGCTACTAGTGAATGTAATGTAACACACACCCATACAATGCGCACCACCCCGTGATGTTTTTCTCACTCCTACTAGTGAATGTAATGTAACACACACCCATACAATGCGCACCACCCCGTGATGTTTTTCTCACTCCTACTAGTGAATGTAATGTAACACACACCCATACAATGCGCACCACCCCGTGATGTTTTTCTCACTCCTACTAGTGAATGTAATGTAACACACACCCATACAATGCGCACCACCCCGTGATGTTTTTCTCACTCCTACTAGTGAATCCAGTGTAACACACACCCATACAATGCGCACCACCCCGTGATGTTTTTCTCACTCCTACTAGTGAAGCCAATGTAACACACACCCATACAATGCGCACCACCCCGTGATGTTTTTCTCACTCCCACTAGCGAATGTAATGTAACACACACCCTTACAATGCGCACCACCCCGTGATGTTTTTCTCACTCCCACTAGTGAATGTAATGTAACACACACCCATACAATGCGCACCACCCCGTGATGTTTTTCTCACTCCTACTAGTGAATGTAATGTAAGAAACACCCATACAATGCGCACCACCCCGTAATGTTTTTCTCACTCCTACTAGTGAATCCAATGTAACACACACCCATACAATGCGCACCACCCCGTGATGTTTTTCTCACTCCTACTACAGAATCCAATGTAACCCACACCCATACAATGCGCACCACCCCGTGATGTTTTTCTCACTCCTACTAGTGAATCCAATGTAACACACACCCATACAATGCGCACCACCCCGTGATGTTTTTCTCACTCCTACTTGTGAATCCAATGTAACACACACCCATACAATGCGCACCACCCCTTGATGTTTTTCTCACTCCTACTAGTGAATCCAATGTAACACACACCCATACAATGCGCACCACCCCGTGATGTTTTTCTCACTGCTACTAGTGAATCCAATGTAACACACACCCATACAATGCGCACCACCCCGTGATGTTTTTCTCACTGCTACTAGTGAATCCAATGTAACACACACCCATACAATGCGCACCACCCCGTGATGTTTTTCTCACTGCTACTAGTGAATGTAATGTAACACACACCCATACAATGCGCACCACCCCGTGATGTTTTTCTCACTGCTACTAGTGAATGTAATGTAACACACACCCATACAATGTGCACCACCCCGTGATGTTTTTCTCACTCCTACTAGTGAATGTAATGTAACACACACCCATACAATGCGCACCACCCCGTGATGTTTTTCTCACTCCTACTAGTGAATCCAATGTAACACACACCCATACAATGCGCACCACCCCGTGATGTTTTTCTCACTCCTACTAGTGAATCAAATGTAACACACACCCATACAATGCGCACCACCCCGTGATGTTTTTCTCACTCCTACTAGTGAATCCAATGTAACACACACCCATACAATGTGCACCACACCGTGATGTTTTTCTCACTCCTACTAGTGAATCCAATGTAACACACACCCATACAATGCGCACCACCCCGTGATGTTTTTCTCACTCCTACTAGTGAATGTAATGTAACACACACCAATACAATGCGCACCACCTCGTGATGTTTTTCTCACTCCTACTAGTGAATGTAACACACACCCATACAATGCGCACCACCCCGTGATGTTTTTCTCACTGCTACTAGTGAATGTAATGTAACACACACCCATACAATGCGCACCACCCCGTGATGTTTTTCTCACTCCTACTAGAGAATGTAATGTAACACACACCCATACAATGCGCACCACCCCGTGATGTTTTTCTGACTCCTACTAGAGAATGTAATGTAACACACACCCATACAATGCGCACCACCCCGTGATGTTTTTCTGACTCCTACTAGAGAATGTAATGTAACACACACCCATACAATGCGCACCACCCCGTGATGTTTTTCTCACTCCTACTAGTGAATGTAATGTAACACACAACCATACAATGCGCACCACCCGTGATGATTTTCTCACTCCTACTAGTGAATGTAATGTAACACACACCCATACAATGCGCACCACCCCGTGATGATTTTCTCACTCCTACTAGCGAATGTAATGTAACACACACCCATACCATGCGCACCACCCCGTGATGTTTTTCTCACTCCTACTAGTGAATGTAATGTAACACACACCCATACCATGCGCACCACCCCGTGATGTTTTTGTCACTCCTACTAGTGAATCTAATGTAACACACACCCATACAATGCGCACCACCCCGTGATGTCTTTCTCACTAATACTAGTGAATCTAATGTAACACACACCCATACAATGCGCACCACCCCGTGATGTTTTTCTCACTCCTACTAGTGAATGTAATGTAACACACACACATACAATGCGCACCACCCCGTGTTGTTTTTCTCACTGCTACTAGTGAATCTAATGTAACACACACCCATACAATGCGCACCACCCCGTGATGTTTTTGTCACTCCTACTAGTGAATCTAATGTAACACACACCCATACAATGCGCACCACCCCGTGATGTTTTTCTCACTCCTACTAGTGAATCTAATGTAACACACACCCATACAATGCGCACCACCCCGTGATGTTTTTCTCACTGCTACTAGTGAATCTAATGTAACACACACCCATACAATGCGCACCACCCCGTGATGTTTTTCTAACTGCTACTAGTGAATCTAATGTAACACACACCCATACAATGCGCACCACCCCGTGTTGTTTTTCTCACTGCTACTAGTGAATGTAATGTAACACACACCCATACAATGCGCACCACCCCGTGATGTTTTTCTCACTGCTACTAGTGAATGTAATGTAAAACACACCCATACAATGCGCACCACCCCGTGATGTTTTTCTCACTGCTACTAGTGAATCTAATGTAACACACACCCATACAATGCGCACCACCCCGTGATGTTTTTCTCACTGCTACTAGTGAATGTAATGTAACACACACCCATACAATGCGCACCACCCCGTGATGTTTTTCTCACTCCTACTAGTGAATGTAATGTAACACACACCCATACAATGCGCACCACCCCGTGATGTTTTTCTCACTGCTACTAGTGAATCCAATGTAACACACACCCATACAATGCGCACCACCCCGTGATGTTTTTCTCACTGCTACTAGTGAATGTAATGTAACACACACCCATACAATGCGCACCACCCCGTGATGTTTTTCTCACTGCTACTAGTGAATGTAATGTAACACACACCCATACAATGCGCACCACCCCGTGATGTTTTTCTCACTCCTACTAGTGAATGTAATGTAACACACACCCATACAATGCGCACCACCCCGTGAAGTTTTTCTCACTCCTACTAGTGTATGTAATGTAACACACACCCATACAATGCGCACCACCCCGTGATGTTTTTCTCACTCCTACTAGTGAATGTAATGTAACACACACCCATACAATGCGCACCACCCCGTGATGTTTTTCTCACTCCTACTAGTGAATCCAGTGTAACACACACCCATACAAGGCGCACCACCCCGTGATGTTTTTCTCACTCCTACTAGTGAAGCCAATGTAACACACACCCATACAATGCGCACCACCCCGTGATGTTTTTCTCACTCCTACTAGTGAATCCAATGTAACACACACCCATACAATGCGCACCACCCCGTGATGTTTTTCTCACTCCTACTAGTGAATGTAATGTAACACACACCAATACAATGCGCACCACCCCGTGATGTTTTTCTCACTCCTACTAGTGAATGTAACACACACCCATACAATGCGCACCACCCCGTGATGTTTTTCTCACTGCTACTAGTGAATGTAATGTAACACACACCCATACAATGCGCACCACCCCGTGATGTTTTTCTCACTCCTACTAGAGAATGTAATGTAACACACACCCATACAATGCGCACCACCCCGTGATGTTTTTCTCACTCCTACTAGAGAATGTAATGTAACACACACCCATACAATGCGCACCACCCCGTGATGTTTTTCTCACTCCTACTAGTGAATGTAATGTAACACACACCAATACAATGCGCACCACCCCGTGATGTTTTTCTCACTCCTACTAGTGAATGTAATGTAACACACACCCATACAATGCGCACCACCCCGTGATGTTCTTCTCACTCCTACTAGTGAATGTAATGTAACACACAACCATACAATGCGCACCACCCGTGATGATTTTCTCACTCCTACTAGTGAATGTAATGTAACACACACCCATACAATGCGCACCACCCCGTGATGATTTTCTCACTCCTACTAGCGAATGTAATGTAACACACACCCATACCATGCGCACCACCCCGTGATCTTTTTCTCACTCCTACTAGTGAATGTAATGTAACACACACCCATACCATGCGCACCACCCCGTGATGTTTTTCTCACTCCTACTAGTGAATCTAATGTAACACACACCCATACAATGCGCACCACCCCGTGATGTCTTTCTCACTAATACTAGTGAATCTAATGTAACACACACCCATACAATGCGCACCACCCCGTGATGTTTTTCTCACTCCTACTAGTGAATGTAATGTAACACACACCCATACAATGCGCACCACGCCGTGATGTTTTTCTCACTCCTACTAGTGAATCTAATGTAACACACACCCATACAATGCGCACCACCCCGTGATGATTTTCTCACTCCTACGAGTGAATGTAATGTAACACACACCCATACAAGGCGCACCACCCCGTGATATTTTTCTCACTCCTACGAGTGAATGTAATGTAACACACACCCATACAATGCGCACCACCCCGTGATGTTTTTCTCACTCCTACTAGTGAATCTAATGTAACACACACCCATACAATGCGCACCACCCCGTGATGTTTTTCTAACTCCTAATAGTGAATGTAATGTAACACCCACCCATACATTGCGCACCACCCCGTGATGTTTTTCTAACTCCTTCTGGTGAATGTAATTGTTTTTCTCACTCCTACTAGTGAATCTAATGTAACACACACCCATACAATGCGCACCACCCCGTGATGTTTTTCTAACTCCTAATAGTGAATGTAATGTAACACACACCCATACATTGCGCACCACCCCGTGATGTTTTTCTAACTCCTACTGGTGAATGTAATGTAACACACACCCATACAATGCGCACCACCCCGTGATGTTTTTCTCACTCCTACTAGTGAATGTAATGTAACACACACACATACAATGCGCACCACCCCGTGTTGTTTTTCTCACTGCTACTAGTGAATCTAATGTAACACACACCCATACAATGCGCACCACCCCGTGATGTTTTTGTCACTCCTACTAGTGAATCTAATGTAACACACACCCATACAATGCGCACCACCCCGTGATGTTTTTCTCACTCCTACTAGTGAATCTAATGTAACACACACCCATACAATGCGCACCACCCCGTGATGTTTTTCTCACTGCTACTAGTGAATCTAATGTAACACACACCCATACAATGCGCACCACCCCGTGATGTTTTTGTCACTCCTACTAGTGAATCTAATGTAACACACACCCATACAATGCGCACCACCCCGTGATGTTTTTCTCACTCCTACTAGTGAATCTAATGTAACACACACCCATACAATGCGCACCACCCCGTGATGTTTTTCTCACTGCTACTAGTGAATCTAATGTAACACACACCCATACAATGCGCACCACCCCGTGATGTTTTTCTAACTGCTACTAGTGAATCTAATGTAACACACACCCATACAATGCGCACCACCCCGTGTTGTTTTTCTCACTGCTACAAGTGAATGTAATGTAACACACACCCATACAATGCGCACCACCCCGTGATGTTTTTCTCACTCCTACTAGTGAATGTAATGTAACACACACCCATACAATGCGCACCACCCCGTGATGTTTTTCTCACTCCTACTAGTGAATGTAATGTAACACACAACCATACAATGCGCACCACCCGTGATGATTTTCTCACTCCTACTAGTGAATGTAATGTAACACACACCAATACAATGCGCACCACCCCGTGATGATTTTCTCACTCCTACTAGCGAATGTAATGTAACACACACCCATACCATGCGCACCACCCCGTGATGTTTTTCTCACTCCTACTAGTGAATGTAATGTAACACACACCCATACAATGCGCACCACCCCGTGATGTTTTTCTCACTCCTACTAGTGAATCCAATGTAACACACACCCATACGATGCGCACCACCCCGTGATGTTTTTCTCACTCCTACTAGTGAATCCAATGTAACACACACCCATACGATGCGCACCACCCCGTGATGTTTTTCTCACTGCTACTAGTGAATCTAATGTAACACACACCCATACGATGCGCACCACCCCGTGATGTTTTTCTCACTCCTACTAGTGAATCCAATGTAACACACACCCATACAATGCGCACCACCCCGTGATGTTTTTCTCACTCCTACTACTGAATCCAATGTAACACACACCCATACAATGCGCACCACCCCGTGATGTTTTTCTCACTCCTACTAGTGAATCCAGTGTAACACAAACCCATACAATGCGCACCACCCCGTGATGTTTTTCTCACTGCTACTAGTGAATGTAATGTAACACACACCCATACAATGCGCACCACCCCGTGATGTTTTTCTCACTGCTACTAGTGAATGTAATGTAACACACACCCATACAATGCGCACCACCCCGTGATGTTTTTCTCACTCCTACTAGTGAATCCAATGTAACACACACCCATACGATGCGCACCACCCCGTGATGTTTTTCTCACTCCTACTAGTGAATCCAATGTAACACACACCCATACGATGCGCACCACCCCGTGATGTTTTTCTCACTGCTACTAGTGAATCTAATGTAACACACACCCATACGATGCGCACCACCCCGTGATGTTTTTCTCACTCCTACTAGTGAATCCAATGTAACACACACCCATACAATGCGCACCACCCCGTGATGTTTTTCTCACTCCTACTACTGAATCCAATGTAACACACACCCATACAATGCGCACCACCCCGTGATGTTTTTCTCACTCCTACTAGTGAATCCAGTGTAACACAAACCCATACAATGCGCACCACCCCGTGATGTTTTTCTCACTGCTACTAGTGAATGTAATGTAACACACACCCATACAATGCGCACCACCCCGTGATGTTTTTCTCACTGCTACTAGTGAATGTAATGTAACACACACCCATACAATGCGCACCACCCCGTGATGTTTTTCTCACTCCTACTAGTGAATGTAATGTAACACACACCCATACAATGCGCACCACCCCGTGATGTTTTTCTCACTCCTACTAGTGAATCCAATGTAACACACACCCATACAATGCGCACCACCCCGTGATGTTTTTCTCACTCCTACTAGTGAATCCAATGTAACACACACCCATACAATGCGCACCACCCCGTGATGTTTTTCTCACTCCTACTAGTGAATCCAATGTAACACACACCCATACAATGCGCACCACCCCGTGATGTTTTTCTCACTCCTACTAGTGAATCCAATGTAACACACACCCATACAATGCGCACCACCCCGTGATGTTTTTCTCACTCCTACTAGTCAATGTAATGTAACACACACCAATACAATGCGCACCACCCCGTGATGTTTTTCTCACTCCTACTAGTGAATGTAACACACACCCATACAATGCGCACCACCCCGTGATGTTTTTCTCACTGCTACTAGTGAATCTAATGTAACACACACCCATACAATGCGCACCACCCCGTGATGTTTTTCTCACTCCTACTAGAGAATGTAATGTAACACACACCCATACAATGCGCACCACCCCGTGATGTTTTTCTCACTCCTACTAGAGAATGTAATGTAACACACACCCATACAATGCGCACCACCCCGTGATGTTTTTCTCACTCCTACTAGTGAATGTAATGTAACACACACCCATACAATGCGCACCACCCCGTGATGTTTTTCTCACTCCTACTAGTGAATGTAATGTAACACACACCCATACAATGCGCACCACCCCGTGATGTTTTTCTCACTCCTACTAGTGAATGTAATGTAACACACAACCATACAATGCGCACCACCCGTGATGATTTTCTCACTCCTACTAGTGAATGTAATGTAACACACACCAATACAATGCGCACCACCCCGTGATGATTTTCTCACTCCTACTAGCGAATGTAATGTAACACACACCCATACCATGCGCACCACCCCGTGATGTTTTTCTCACTCCTACTAGTGAATGTAATGTAACACACACCCATACCATGCGCACCACCCCGTGATGTTTTTCTCACTCCTACTAGTGAATCTAATGTAACACACACCCATACAATGCGCACCACCCCGTGATGTCTTTCTCACTAGTACTAGTGAATCTAATGTAACACACACCCATACAATGCGCACCACGCCGTGATGCTTTTCTCACTCCTACTAGTGAATCTAATGTAACACACACCCATACAATGCGCACCACCCCGTGTTGTTTTTCTCACTGCTACTAGTGAATGTAATGTAACACACACCCATACAATGCGCACCACCCCGTGATGTTTTTCTCACTGCTACTAGTGAATGTAATGTAAAACACACCCATACAATGCGCACCACCCCGTGATGTTTTTCTCACTGCTACTAGTGAATCTAATGTAACACACACCCATACAATGCGCACCACCCCGTGATGTTTTTCTCACTGCTACTAGTGAATGTAATGTAACACACACCCATACAATGCGCACCACCCCGTGATGTTTTTCTCACTCCTACTAGTGAATGTAATGTAACACACACCCATACAATGCGCACCACCCCGTGATGTTTTTCTCAATCCTACTAGTGAATGTAATGTAACACACACCCATACAATGCGCACCACCCCGTGATGTTTTTCTCACTCCTACTAGTGAATGTAATGTAACACACACCCATACAATGCGCACCACCCCGTGATGTTTTTCTCACTCCTACTAGTGAATCCAATGTAACACACACCCATACAATGCGCACCACCCCGTGATGTTTTTCTCACTGCTACTAGTGAATCCAGTGTAACACACCCATACAATGCGCACCACCCCGTGATGTTTTTCTCACTGCTACTAGTGAATCTAATGTAACACACACCCATACAATGCGCACCACCCCGTGATGTTTTTCTCACTCCTACTAGTGAATCCAATGTAACACACACCCATACAATGCGCACCACCCCGTGATGTTTTTCTCACTCCTACTAGTGAATCCAATGTAACACACACCCATACAATGCGCACCACCCCGTGATGTTTTTCTCACTGCTACTAGTGAATCCAATGTAACACACACCCATACAAAGCGCACCACCCCGTGATGTTTTTCTCACTCCTACTAGTGAATCCAATGTAACACACACCCATACAATGCGCACCCCCCCGTGATGTTTTTCTCACTGCTACTAGTGAATCTAATGTAACACACACCCATACAATGCACACCACCCCGTGATGTTTTTCTCACTGCTACTAGTGAATGTAATGTAACACACACCCATACAATGCGCACCACCCCGTGATGTTTTTCTCACTGCTACTAGTGAATGTAATGTAACACACACCCATACAATGCGCACCACCCCGTGATGTTTTTGTCACTCCTACTAGTGAATGTAATGTAACACACACCCATACAATGCGCACCACACCGTGATGTTTTTCTCACTCCTACTAGTGAATCCAATGTAACACACACCCATACAATGCGCACCACCCCGTGATGTTTTTCTCACTCCTACTAGTGAATGTAATGTAACACACACCCATACAATGCGCACCACCCGTGATGATTTTCTCACTCCTACTAGTGAATGTAATGTAACACACACCCATACAATGCGCACCACCCGTGATGATTTTCTCACTCCTACTAGTGAATGTAATGTAACACACACCCATGCAATGCGCACCACCCCGTGATGTTTTTCTCACTCCCACTAGCGAATGTAATGTAACACACACCCATACAATGCGCACCACCCCGTGATGTTTTTCTCACTCCCACTAGTGAATGTAATGTAACACACACCCATACAATGCGCACCACCCCGTGATGTTTTTCTCACTCCTACTAGTGAATGTAATGTAACACACACACATACCATGCGCACCACCCCGTGATGTTTTTCTCACTCCTACTAGTGAATGTAATGTAACACACACCCATACCATGCGCACCACCCCGTGATGTTTTTCTCACTCCTACTAGTGAATCTAATGTAACACACACCCATACAATGCGCACCACCCCGTGATGTCTTTCTCACTAATACTAGTGAATCTAATGTAACACACACCCATACAATGCGCACCACCCCGTGATGTTTTTCTCACTCCTACTAGTGAATCTAATGTAACACACACCCATACAATGCGCACCACGTCGTGATGTTTTTCTCACTCCTACTAGTGAATCTAATGTAACACACACCCATATAATGCGCACCACCCCGTGATGATTTTCTCACTCCTACGAGTGAATGTAATGTAACACACACCCATACAAGGCGCACCACCCCGTGATATTTTTCTCACTCCTACGAGTGAATGTAATGTAACACACACCCATACAATGCGCACCACCCCGTGATGTTTTTCTCACTCCTACTAGTGAATCTAATGTAACACACACCCATACAATGCGCACCACCCCGTGATGTTTTTCTAACTCCTAATAGTGAATGTAATGTAACACACACCCATACATTGCGCACCACCCCGTGATGTTTTTCTAACTCCTACTGGTGAATGTAATGTAACACACACCCATACAATGCGCACCACCCCGTGATGTTTTTCTCACTCCTACTAGTGAATGTAATGTAACACACACACATACAATGCGCACCACCCCGTGTTGTTTTTCTCACTGCTACTAGTGAATCTAATGTAACACACACCCATACAATGCGCACCACCCCGTGATGTTTTTCTCACTCCTACTAGTCAATCTAATGTAACACACACCCATACAATGCGCACCACCCCGTGATGTTTTTGTCACTACTACTAGTGAATCTAACGTAACACACACCCATACAATGCGCACCACCCCGTGATGTTTTTCTCACTGCTACTAGTGAATCCAGTGTAACACACACCCATACAATGCGCACCACCCCGTGATGTTTTTCTCACTCCTACTAGTGAATCCAATGTAACACACACCCATACAATGCGCACCACCCCGTGATGTTTTTCTCACTCCTACTAGTGAATCCAATGTAACACACACCCATACAATGCGCACCACCCCGTGATGTTTTTCTCACTCCTACTAGTGAATCCAATGTAACACACACCCATACAATGCGCACCAACCCGTGATGTTTTTCTCACTGCTACTAGTGAATCCAATGTAACACACACCCATACAATGCGCACCACCCCGTGATGTTTTTCTCACTCCTACTAGTGAATCCAATGTAACACCCACCCATACAATGCGCACCACCCCGTGATGTTTTTCTCACTCCTACTAGTGAATCTAATGTAATACACACCCATACAATGCGCACCACCCCGTGATGTTTTTCTCACTCCTACTAGTGAATCTAATGTAGCACACACCCATACAATGCGCATCACCCCGTGATGTTTTTCTCACTGCTACTAGTGAATGTAATGTAACACACACCCATACAATGCGCACCACCCCGTGATGTTTTTCTCACTGCTACTAGTGAATGTAATGTAACACACACCCATACAATGCGCACCACCCCGTGATGTTTTTCTCACTCCTACTAGTGAATCCAATGTAACACACACCCATACAATGCGCACCACCCCGTGATGTTTTTCTCACTCCTACTAGTGAATCCAATGTAACACACACCCATACAATGCGCACCACCCCGTGATGTTTTTCTCACTCCTACTAGTGAATCCAATGTAACACACACCCATACAATGCGCACCACCCCGTGATGTTTTTCTCACTCCTACTAGTGAATCCAATGTAACACACACCCATGCAATGCGCACGACCCCGTGATGTTTTTCTCACTCCTACTAGTGAATGTAATGTAACACACACCCATACAATGCGCACCACCCCGTGATGTTTTTCTCACTCCTACTAGTGAATCTAATGTAACACACACCCATACAATGCGCACCACCCCGTGATGTTTTTCTCACTCCTACTAGTGAATGTAGTGTAACACACACCCATACAATGCGCACCACCCCGTGATGTTTTTCTCACTCCTACTAGTGAATGTAGTGTAACACACACCCATACAATGCGCACCACCCCGTGATGTTTTTCTCACTCCTACTAGTGAATGTAGTGTAACACACACCCATACAATGCGCACCACCCCGTGATGATTTTCTCACTCCTACTAGTGAATCTAATGTAACACACACCCTTACAATGCGCACCACCCCGTGATGTTTTTCTCACTCCTACTAGTGAATGTAATGTAACACACACCCATACAATGCGCACCACCCCGTGATGTTTTTCTCACTGCTACTAGTGAATGTAATGTAACACACACCCATACAATGCGCACCACCCCGTGATGTTTTTCTCACTCCTACTAGAGAATGTAATGTAACACACACCCATACAATGCGCACCACCCCGTGATGTTTTTCTCACTCCTACTAGAGAATGTAATGTAATACACACCCATACAATGCGCACCACCCCGTGATGTTTTTCTCACTCCTACTAGTGAATGTAATGTAACACACACCCATACAATGCGCACCACCCCGTGATGTTTTTCTCACTCCTACTAGTGAATGTAATGTAACACACACCCATACAATGCGCACCACCCCGTGATGTTTTTCTCACTCCTACTAGTGAATGTAATGTAACACACACCCATACAATGCGCACCACCCGTGATGATTTTCTCACTCCTACTAGTGAATGTAATGTAACACACACCCATACAATGCGCACCACCCCGTGATGATTTTCTCACTCCCACTAGTGAATGTAATGTAACACACACCCATAAAATGCGCACCACCCCGTGATGTTTTTCTCACTCCCACTAGCGAATGTAATGTAACACACACCCATACAATGCGCACCACCCCGTGATGTTTCTCTCACTCCTACTAGTGAATGTAATGTAACACACACCCATAAAATGCGCACCACCCCGTGATGTTTTTCTCACTCCCACTAGTGAATGTAATGTAACACACACCCATACCATGCGCACCACCCCGTGATGTTTTTCTCACTCCTACTAGTGAATGTAATGTAACACACACCCATACCATGCGCACCACCCCGTGATGTTTTTCTCACTCCTACTAGTGAATCAAATGTAACACACACCCATACAATGCTCACCACCCCGTGATGTTTTTCTCACTAATACTAGTGAATCTAATGTAACACACACCCATACAATGCGCACCACCCCGTGATGTTTTTCTCACTCCTACTAGTGAATCTAATGTAACACACACCCATACAATGCGCACCACGCCGTGATGTTTTTCTCACTCCTACTAGTGAATCTAATGTAACACACACCCATACAATGCGCACCACCCCGTGATGTTTTTCTCACTCCTACGAGTGAATGTAATGTAACACACACCCATACAAGGCGCACCACCCCGTGATATTTTTCTCACTCCTACGAGTGAATGTAATGTAACACACACCCATACAATGCGCACCAACCCGTGATGTTTTTCTCACTCCTACTAGTGAATCTAATGTAACACACACCCATACAATGCGCACCACCCCGTGATGTTTTTCTAACTCCTACTAGTGAATGTAATGTAACACACACCCATACATTGCGCACCACCCCGTGATGTTTTTCTAACTCCTACTGGTGAATGTAATGTAACACACACCCATACAATGCGCACCACCCCGTGATGTTTTTCTCACTCCTACTAGTGAATGTAATGTAAAACACACCCATACAATGCGCACCACCCCGTGATGTTTTTCTCACTGCTACTAGTGAATCTAATGTAACACACACCCATACAATGCGCACCACCCCGTGATGTTTTTCTCACTGCTACTAGTGAATGTAATGTAACACACACCCATACAATGCGCACCACCCCGTGATGTTTTTCTCACTCCTATTAGTGAATGTAATGTAACACACACCCATACAATGCGCACCACCCCGTGATATTTTTCTCAATCCTACTAGTGAATGTAATGTAACACACACCCATACAATGCGAACCACCCCGTGATGTTTTTCTCACTCCTACTAGTGAATCCAATGTAACACACACCCATACAATGCGCACCACCCCGTGATGTTTTTCTCACTCCTACTAGTGAATCCAATGTAACACACACCCATACAATGCGCACCACCCCGTGATGTTTTTCTCACTCCCACTAGTGAATCCAATGTAACACACACCCATACAATGCGCACCACCCCGTGATGTTTTTCTCACTCCCACTAGTGAATCCAATGTAACACACACCCATACAATGCGCACCACCCCGTGATGTTTTTCTCACTCCTACTAGTGAATGTAATGTAACACACACCCATACAATGCGCACCACCCCGTGATGTTTTTCTCACTCCTACTAGTGAATCTAATGTAACACACACCCATACAATGCGCACCACCCCGTGATGTTTTTCTCACTGCTACTAGTGAATCCAATGTAACACACGCCCATACAATGCGCACCACCCCGTGATGTTTTTCTCACTCCTACTAGTGAATCCAATGTAACACACACCCATACAATGCGCACCACCCCGTGATGTTTTTCTCACTGCTACTAGTGAATCCAATGTAACACACACCCATACAATGCGCACCACCCTGTGATGTTTTTCTCACTGCTACTAGTGAATGTAATGTAACACAAACCCATACAATGCGCACCACCCCGTGATGTTTTTCTCACTGCTACTAGAGAATGTAATGTAACACACACCCATACAATGCGCACCACCCCGTGATGTTTTTCTCACTCCTACTAGAGAATGTAATGTAACACACACCCATACAATGCGCACCACCCCGTGATGTTTTTCTCACTCCTACTAGTGAATGTAATGTAACACACACCCATACAATGCGCACCACCCCGTGATGTTTTTCTCACTCCTACTAGTGAATGTAATGTAACACACACCCATACAATGCGCACCACCCCGTGATGTTTTTCTCACTCCTACTAGTGAATGTAATGTAACACACACCCATACAATGCGCACCACCCGTGATGATTTTCTCACTCCTACTAGTGAATGTAATGTAACACACACCCATACAATGCGCACCACCCCGTGATGATTTTCTCACTCCCACTAGTGAATGTAATGTAACACACACCCATACAATGCGCACCACCCCGTGATGTTTTTCTCACTCCCTCTAGCGAATGTAATGTAACACACACCCATACAATGCGCACCACCCCGTGATGTTTTTCTCACTCCTACTAGTGAATGTAATGTAACACACACCCATACAATGCGCACCACCCCGTGATGTTTTTCTCACTCCTACTAGTGAATGTAATGTAACACACACCCATACCATGCGCACCACCCCGTGATGTTTTTCTCACTCCTACTAGTGAATGTAATGTAACACACACCCATACCATGCGCACCACCCCGTGATGTTTTTCTCACTCCTACTAGTGAATCAAATGTAACACACACCCATACAATGCTCACCACCCCGTGATGTTTTTCTCACTAATACTAGTGAATCTAATGTAACACACACCCATACAATGCGCACCACCCCGTGATGTTTTTCTCACTGCTACTAGTGAATGTAATGTAACACACACCCATACAATGCGCACCACCCCGTGATGTTTTTCTCACTCCTACTAGTGAATGTAATGTAACACACACCCATACCATGCGCACCACCCCGTGATGTTTTTCTCACTCCTACTAGTGAATGTAATGTAACACACACACATACCATGCGCACCACCCCGTGATGTTTTTCTCACTCCTACTAGTGAATCAAATGTAACACACACCCATACAATGCTCACCACCCCGTGATGTTTTTCTCACTAATACTAGTGAATCTAATGTAACACACACCCATACAATGCGCACCACCCCGTGATGTTTTTCTCACTGCTACTAGTGAATGTAATGTAACACACACCCATACAATGCGCACCACCCCGTGATGTTTTTCTCACTGCTACTAGTGAATGTAATGTAACACACACCCATACCATGCGCACCACCCCGTGATGTTTTTCTCACTCCTACTAGAGAATGTAATGTAACACACACCCATACAATGCGCACCACCCCGTGATGTTTTTCTCACTCCTACTAGAGAATGTAATGTAACACACACCCATACAATGCGCACCACCCCGTGATGTTTTTCTCACTCCTACTAGTGAATGTAATGTAACACACACCCATACAATGCGCACCACCCCGTGATGTTTTTCTCACTCCTACTAGTGAATGTAATGTAACACACACCCATACAATGCGCACCACCCCGTGATGTTTTTCTCACTCCTACTAGTGAATGTAATGTAACACACACCCATACAATGCGCACCACCCGTGATGATTTTCTCACTCCTACTAGTGAATGTAATGTAACACACACCCATACAATGCGCACCACCCCGTGATGATTTTCTCACTCCCACTAGTGAATGTAATGTAACACACACCCATACAATGCGCACCACCCCGTGATGTTTTTCTCACTCCCACTAGCGAATGTAATGTAACACACACCCATACAATGCGCACCACCCCGTGATGTTTTTCTCACTCCTACTAGTGAATGTAATGTAACACACACCCATACAATGCGCACCACCCCGTGATGTTTTTCTCACTCCTACTAGTGAATGTAATGTAACACACACCCATACCATGCGCACCACCCCGTGATGTTTTTCTCACTCCTACTAGTGAATGTAATGTAACACACACACATACCATGCGCACCACCCCGTGATGTTTTTCTCACTCCTACTAGTGAATCAAATGTAACACACACCCATACAATGCTCACCACCCCGTGATGTTTTTCTCACTAATACTAGTGAATCTAATGTAACACACACCCATACAATGCGCACCACCCCGTGATGTTTTTCTCACTCCTACTAGTGAATCTAATGTAACACACACCCATACAATGCGCACCACGCCGTGATGTTTTTCTCACTCCTACTAGTGAATCTAATGTAACACACACCCATACAATGCGCACCACCCCGTGATGTTTTTCTCACTCCTACGAGTGAATGTAATGTAACACACACCCATACAAGGCGCACCACCCCGTGATATTTTTCTCACTCCTACGAGTGAATGTAATGTAACACACACCCATACAATGCGCACCACCCCGTGATGTTTTTCTCACTCCTACTAGTGAATCTAATGTAACAAACACCCATACAATGCGCACCACCCCGTGATGTTTTTCTAACTCCTACTAGTGAATGTAATGTAACACACACCCATACATTGCGCACCACCCCGTGATGTTTTTCTAACTCCTACTGGTCAATGTAATGTAACACACACCCATACAATGCGCACCACCCCGTGATGTTTTTCTCACTCCTACTAGTGAATGTAATGTAAAACACACCCATACAATGCGCACCACCCCGTGATGTTTTTCTCACTGCTACTAGTGAATCTAATGTAACACACACCCATACAATGCGCACCACCCCGTGATGTTTTTCTCACTGCTACTAGTGAATGTAATGTAACACACACCCATACAATGCGCACCACCCCGTGATGTTTTTCTCACTCCTATTAGTGAATGTAATGTAACACACACCCATACAATGCGCACCACCCCGTGATATTTTTCTCAATCCTACTAGTGAATGTAATGTAACACACACCCATACAATGCGCACCACCCCGTGATGTTTTTCTCACTCCTACTAGTGAATCTAATGTAACACACACCCATACAATGCGCACCACCCCGTGATGTTTTTCTCACTGCTACTAGTGAATCCAGTGTAACACACAACCATACAATGCGCACCACCCGTGATGTTTTTCTCACTCCTACTAGTGAATCCAATGTAACACACACCCATACAATGCGCACCACCCCGTGATGTTTTTCTCACTCCTACTAGTGAATCCAATGTAACACACACCCATACAATGCGCACCACCCCGTGATGTTTTTCTCACTCCTACTAGTGAATGTAATGTAACACACACCCATACAATGTGCACCACCCCGTGATCTTTTTCTCACTCCTACTAGTGAATCTAATGTAACACACACCCATACAATGCGCACCACCCCGTGATGTTTTTCTCACTCCTACTAGTGAATCTAATGTAATACACACCCATACAATGCGCACCACCCCGTGATGTTTTTCTCACTCCTACTAGTGAATCTAATGTAACACACACCCATACAATGCGCACCACCCCGTGATGTTTTTCTCACTGCTACTAGTGAATGTAATGTAACACACACCCATACAATGCGCACCACCCCGTGATGTTTTTCTCACTGCTACTAGTGAATGTAATGTAACACACACCCATACAATGCGCACCACCCCGTGATGTTTTTCTCACTCCTACTAGTGAATGTAATGTAACACACACCCATACAATGCGCACCACCCCGTGATGTTTTTCTCACTCCTACTAGTGAATCCAATGTAACACACACCCATACAATGCGCACCACCCCGTGATGTTTTTCTCACTCCTACTAGTGAATGTAGTGTAACACACACCCATACAATGCGCACCACCCCGTGATGTTTTTCTCACTCCTACTAGTGAATCTATTGTAACACACACCCTTACAATGCGCACCACCCCGTGATGTTTTTCTCACTCCTACTAGTGAATGTAATGTAACACACACCAATACAATGCGCACCACCCCGTGATGTTTTTCTCACTCCTACTAGTGAATGTAATGTAACACACACCCATACAATGCGCACCACCCGTGATGATTTTCTCACTCCTACTAGTGAATGTAATGTAACACACACCCATACAATGCGCACCACCCCGTGATGATTTTCTCACTCCTACTAGTGAATGTAATCTAACACACACCCATACAATGCGCACCACCCCGTGATGTTTTTCTCACTCCCACTAGCGAATGTAATGTAACACACACCCATACAATGCGCACCACCCCGTGATGTTTTTCTCACTCCTACTAGTGAATGTAATCTAACACACACCCATACCATGCGCACCACCCCGTGATGTTTTTCTCACTCCTACTAGTGAATCTAATGTAACACACACCCATACAATGCTCACCACTCCGTGATGTTTTTCTCACTCCTACTAGTGAATGTAATGTAACACACA
Source organism: Cavia porcellus (assembly GCF_034190915.1). Taxonomy (NCBI): domain Eukaryota; kingdom Metazoa; phylum Chordata; class Mammalia; order Rodentia; family Caviidae; genus Cavia; species Cavia porcellus. The sequence goes on from NW_026947811.1 coordinate 90,396, forward strand.
CCCATACAATGCGCACCACCCCGTGATGTTTTTCTCACTCCTACTAGTGAATCTAATGTAACACACACCCATACAATGCGCACCACGCCGTGATGTTTTTCTCACTCCTACTAGTGAATCTAATGTAACACACACCCATACAATGCGCACCACCCCGTGATGTTTTTCTCAATCCTACGAGTGAATGTAATGTAACACACACCCATACAAGGCGCACCACCCCGTGATATTTTTCTCACTCCTACGAGTGAATGTAATGTAACACACACCCATACAATGCGCACCACCCCGTGATGTTTTTCTCACTCCTACTAGTGAATCTAATGTAACACACACCCATACAATGCGCACCACCCCGTGATGTTTTTCTAACTCCTACTAGTGAATGTAATGTAACACACACCCATACATTGCGCACCATCCCGTGATGTTTTTCTAACTCCTACTGGTGAATGTAATGTAACACACACCCATACAATGCGCACCACCCCGTGATGTTTTTCTCACTCCTACTAGTGAATGTAATGTAACACACACACATACAATGCGCACCACCCCGTGTTGTTTTTCTCACTGCTACTAGTGAATCTAATGTAACACACACCCATACAATGCGCACCACCCCGTGATGTTTTTCTCACTCCTACTAGTGAATCTAATGTAACACGCACCCATACAATGCGCACCACCCCGTGATGTTTTTCTCACTGCTACTAGTGAATCCAGTGTAACACACAACCATACAATGCGCACCACCCGTGATGTTTTTCTCACTCCTACTAGTGAATCCAATGTAACACACACCCATACAATGCGCACCACCCCGTGATGTTTTTCTCACTCCTACTAGTGAATCCAATGTAACACACACCCATACAATGCGCACCACCCCGTGATGTTTTTCTCACTCCTACTAGTGAATGTAATGTAACACACACCCATACAATGTGCACCACCCCGTGATCTTTTTCTCACTCCTACTAGTGAATCTAATGTAACACACACCCATACAATGCGCACCACCCCGTGATGTTTTTCTCACTCCTACTAGTGAATCTAATGTAATACACACCCATACAATGCGCACCACCCCGTGATGTTTTTCTCACTCCTACTAGTGAATCTAATGTAACACACACCCATACAATGCGCACCACCCCGTGATGTTTTTCTCACTGCTACTAGTGAATGTAATGTAACACACACCCATACAATGCGCACCACCCCGTGATGTTTTTCTCACTGCTACTAGTGAATGTAATGTAACACACACCCATACAATGCGCACCACCCCGTGATGTTTTTCTCACTCCTACTAGTGAATGTAATGTAACACACACCCATACAATGCGCACCACCCCGTGATGTTTTTCTCACTCCTACTAGTGAATCCAATGTAACACACACCCATACAATGCGCACCACCCCGTGATGTTTTTCTCACTCCTACTAGTGAATGTAGTGTAACACACACCCATACAATGCGCACCACCCCGTGATGTTTTTCTCACTCCTACTAGTGAATCTATTGTAACACACACCCTTACAATGCGCACCACCCCGTGATGTTTTTCTCACTCCTACTAGTGAATGTAATGTAACACACACCAATACAATGCGCACCACCCCGTGATGTTTTTCTCACTCCTACTAGTGAATGTAATGTAACACACACCCATACAATGCGCACCACCCGTGATGATTTTCTCACTCCTACTAGTGAATGTAATGTAACACACACCCATACAATGCGCACCACCCCGTGATGATTTTCTCACTCCTACTAGTGAATGTAATCTAACACACACCCATACAATGCGCACCACCCCGTGATGTTTTTCTCACTCCCACTAGCGAATGTAATGTAACACACACCCATACAATGCGCACCACCCCGTGATGTTTTTCTCACTCCTACTAGTGAATGTAATGTAACACACACCCATACAATGCGCACCACCCCGTGATGTTTTTCTCACTCCTACTAGTGAATGTAATGTAACACACACCCACACCATGCGCACCACCCCGTGATGTTTTTCTCACTCCTACTAGTGAATGTAATGTAACACACACCCATACCATGCGCACCACCCCGTGATGTTTTTCTCACTCCTACTAGTGAATCTAATGTAACACACACCCATACAATGCTCACCACTCCGTGATGTTTTTCTCACTCCTACTAGTGAATGTAATGTAACACACACCCATACAATGCGCACCACCCCGTGATGTTTTTCTCACTCCTACTAGTGAATCTAATGTAACACACACCCATACAATGCGCACCACCCCGTGATGTTTTTCTCACTGCTACTAGTGAATCCAGTGTAACACACAACCATACAATGCGCACCACCCGTGATGTTTTTCTCACTCCTACTAGTGAATCCAATGTAACACACACCCATACAATGCGCACCACCCCGTGATGTTTTTCTCACTCCTACTAGTGAATCCAATGTAACACACACCCATACAATGCGCACCACCCCGTGATGTTTTTCTCACTCCTACTAGTGAATGTAATGTAACACACACCCATACAATGTGCACCACCCCGTGATCTTTTTCTCACTCCTACTAGTGAATCTAATGTAACACACACCCATACAATGCGCACCACCCCGTGATGTTTTTCTCACTCCTACTAGTGAATCTAATGTAATACACACCCATACAATGCGCACCACCCCGTGATGTTTTTCTCACTCCTACTAGTGAATCTAATGTAACACACACCCATACAATGCGCACCACCCCGTGATGTTTTTCTCACTGCTACTAGTGAATGTAATGTAACACACACCCATACAATGCGCACCACCCCGTGATGTTTTTCTCACTGCTACTAGTGAATGTAATGTAACACACACCCATACAATGCGCACCACCCCGTGATGTTTTTCTCACTCCTACTAGTGAATGTAATGTAACACACACCCATACAATGCGCACCACCCCGTGATGTTTTTCTCACTCCTACTAGTGAATCCAATGTAACACACACCCATACAATGCGCACCACCCCGTGATGTTTTTCTCACTCCTACTAGTGAATGTAGTGTAACACACACCCATACAATGCGCACCACCCCGTGATGTTTTTCTCACTCCTACTAGTGAATCTATTGTAACACACACCCTTACAATGCGCACCACCCCGTGATGTTTTTCTCACTCCTACTAGTGAATGTAATGTAACACACACCAATACAATGCGCACCACCCCGTGATGTTTTTCTCACTCCTACTAGTGAATGTAATGTAACACACACCCATACAATGCGCACCACCCGTGATGATTTTCTCACTCCTACTAGTGAATGTAATGTAACACACACCCATACAATGCGCACCACCCCGTGATGATTTTCTCACTCCTACTAGTGAATGTAATCTAACACACACCCATACAATGCGCACCACCCCGTGATGTTTTTCTCACTCCCACTAGCGAATGTAATGTAACACACACCCATACAATGCGCACCACCCCGTGATGTTTTTCTCACTCCTACTAGTGAATGTAATCTAACACACACCCATACCATGCGCACCACCCCGTGATGTTTTTCTCACTCCTACTAGTGAATCTAATGTAACACACACCCATACAATGCTCACCACTCCGTGATGTTTTTCTCACTCCTACTAGTGAATGTAATGTAACACACACCCATACAATGCGCACCACCCCGTGATGTTTTTCTCACTCCTACTAGTGAATCTAATGTAACACACACCCATACAATGCGCACCACGCCGTGATGTTTTTCTCACTCCTACTAGTGAATCTAATGTAACACACACCCATACAATGCGCACCACCCCGTGATGTTTTTCTCAATCCTACGAGTGAATGTAATGTAACACACACCCATACAAGGCGCACCACCCCGTGATATTTTTCTCACTCCTACGAGTGAATGTAATGTAACACACACCCATACAATGCGCACCACCCCGTGATGTTTTTCTCACTCCTACTAGTGAATCTAATGTAACACACACCCATACAATGCGCACCACCCCGTGATGTTTTTCTAACTCCTACTAGTGAATGTAATGTAACACACACCCATACATTGCGCACCATCCCGTGATGTTTTTCTAACTCCTACTGGTGAATGTAATGTAACACACACCCATACAATGCGCACCACCCCGTGATGTTTTTCTCACTCCTACTAGTGAATGTAATGTAACACACACACATACAATGCGCACCACCCCGTGTTGTTTTTCTCACTGCTACTAGTGAATCTAATGTAACACACACCCATACAATGCGCACCACCCCGTGATGTTTTTCTCACTCCTACTAGTGAATCTAATGTAACACGCACCCATACAATGCGCACCACCCCGTGATGTTTTTCTCACTGCTACTAGTGAATCCAGTGTAACACACAACCATACAATGCGCACCACCCGTGATGTTTTTCTCACTCCTACTAGTGAATCCAATGTAACACACACCCATACAATGCGCACCACCCCGTGATGTTTTTCTCACTCCTACTAGTGAATCCAATGTAACACACACCCATACAATGCGCACCACCCCGTGATGTTTTTCTCACTCCTACTAGTGAATGTAATGTAACACACACCCATACAATGTGCACCACCCCGTGATCTTTTTCTCACTCCTACTAGTGAATCTAATGTAACACACACCCATACAATGCGCACCACCCCGTGATGTTTTTCTCACTCCTACTAGTGAATCTAATGTAATACACACCCATACAATGCGCACCACCCCGTGATGTTTTTCTCACTCCTACTAGTGAATCTAATGTAACACACACCCATACAATGCGCACCACCCCGTGATGTTTTTCTCACTGCTACTAGTGAATGTAATGTAACACACACCCATACAATGCGCACCACCCCGTGATGTTTTTCTCACTGCTACTAGTGAATGTAATGTAACACACACCCATACAATGCGCACCACCCCGTGATGTTTTTCTCACTCCTACTAGTGAATGTAATGTAACACACACCCATACAATGCGCACCACCCCGTGATGTTTTTCTCACTCCTACTAGTGAATCCAATGTAACACACACCCATACAATGCGCACCACCCCGTGATGTTTTTCTCACTCCTACTAGTGAATGTAGTGTAACACACACCCATACAATGCGCACCACCCCGTGATGTTTTTCTCACTCCTACTAGTGAATCTATTGTAACACACACCCTTACAATGCGCACCACCCCGTGATGTTTTTCTCACTCCTACTAGTGAATGTAATGTAACACACACCAATACAATGCGCACCACCCCGTGATGTTTTTCTCACTCCTACTAGTGAATGTAATGTAACACACACCCATACAATGCGCACCACCCGTGATGATTTTCTCACTCCTACTAGTGAATGTAATGTAACACACACCCATACAATGCGCACCACCCCGTGATGATTTTCTCACTCCTACTAGTGAATGTAATCTAACACACACCCATACAATGCGCACCACCCCGTGATGTTTTTCTCACTCCCACTAGCGAATGTAATGTAACACACACCCATACAATGCGCACCACCCCGTGATGTTTTTCTCACTCCTACTAGTGAATGTAATGTAACACACACCCATACAATGCGCACCACCCCGTGATGTTTTTCTCACTCCTACTAGTGAATGTAATGTAACACACACCCACACCATGCGCACCACCCCGTGATGTTTTTCTCACTCCTACTAGTGAATGTAATGTAACACACACCCATACCATGCGCACCACCCCGTGATGTTTTTCTCACTCCTACTAGTGAATCTAATGTAACACACACCCATACAATGCTCACCACTCCGTGATGTTTTTCTCACTCCTACTAGTGAATGTAATGTAACACACACCCATACAATGCGCACCACCCCGTGATGTTTTTCTCACTCCTACTAGTGAATCTAATGTAACACACACCCATACAATGCGCACCACGCCGTGATGTTTTTCTCACTCCTACTAGTGAATCTAATGTAACACACACCCATACAATGCGCACCACCCCGTGATGTTTTTCTCAATCCTACGAGTGAATGTAATGTAACACACACCCATACAAGGCGCACCACCCCGTGATATTTTTCTCACTCCTACGAGTGAATGTAATGTAACACACACCCATACAATGCGCACCACCCCGTGATGTTTTTCTCACTCCTACTAGTGAATCTAATGTAACACACACCCATACAATGCGCACCACCCCGTGATGTTTTTCTAACTCCTACTAGTGAATGTAATGTAACACACACCCATACATTGCGCACCACCCCGTGATGTTTTTCTAACTCCTACTGGTGAATGTAATGTAACACACACCCATACAATGCGCACCACCCCGTGATGTTTTTCTCACTCCTACTAGTGAATGTAATGTAACACACACACATACAATGCGCACCACCCCGTGTTGTTTTTCTCACTGCTACTAGTGAATCTAATGTAACACACACCCATACAATGCGCACCACCCCGTGATGTTTTTCTCACTCCTACTAGTGAATCTAATGTAACACACACCCATACAATGCGCACCACCCCGTGATGTTTTTCTCACTCCTACTAGTGAATCTAATGTAACACACACCCATACAATGCGCACCACCCCGTGATGTTTTTCTCACTGCAACTAGTGAATCTAATGTAACACACACCCATACAATGCGCACCACCCCGTGATGTTTTTCTAACTGCTACTAGTGAATCTAATGTAACACACACCCATACAATGCGCACCACCCCGTGTTGTTTTTCTCACTGCTACTAGTGAATGTAATGTAACACACACCCATACAATGCGCACCACCCCGTGATGTTTTTCTCACTGCTACTAGTGAATGTAATGTAAAACACACCCATACAATGCGCACCACCCCGTGATGTTTTTCTCACTGCTACTAGTGAATCTAATGTAACACACACCCATAAAATGCGCACCACCCCGTGATGTTTTTCTCACTGCTACTAGTGAATGTAATGTAACACACACCCATACAATGCGCACCACCCCGTGATGTTTTTCTCACTCCTATTAGTGAATGTAATGTAACACACACCCATACAATGCGCACCACCCCGTGATATTTTTCTCAATCCTACTAGTGAATCCAATGTAACACACACCCATACAATGCGCACCACTCCGTGATGTTTTTCTCACTCCTACTAGTGAATCCAATGTAACACACACGCATACAATGCGCACCACCCCGTGATGTTTTTCTCACTGCTACTAGTGAATCTAATGTAACACACACCCATACAATGCGCACCACCCCGTGATGTTTTTCTCACTGCTACTAGTGAATCTAATGTAACACACACCCATACAATGCGCACCACCCCGTGATGTTTTTCTCACTGCTACTAGTGAATGTAATGTAACACAAACCCATACAATGCGCACCACCCCGTGATATTTTTCTCAATCCTACTAGTGAATCCAATGTAACACACACCCATACAATGCGCACCACCCCGTGATGTTTTTCTCACTCCTACTAGTGAATCCAATGTAACACACACCCATACAATGCGCACCACCCCGTGATGTTTTTCTCACTCCTACTAGTGAATCCAATGTAACACACACCCATACAATGCGCACCACCCCGTGATGTTTTTCTCACTCCTACTAGTGAATAAAATGTAACACACACCCATACAATGAGCACCACCCCGTGATGATTTTCTCACTCCTACTAGTGAATCTAATGCAACACACACCCATACAATGCGCACCACCCCGTGATGTTTTTCTCACTGTTACTAGTGAATCTAATGTAACACACACCCATACAATGCGCACAACCCCGTGATGTTTTTCTCACTGCTACTAGCGAATCCAATGTAACACACACCCATACAATGCGCACCACCCCGTGATGTTTTTCTCACTCCTACTAGTGAATCCAATGTAACACACACCCATACAATGCGCACCACCCCGTGATGTTTTTCTCACTCCTACTAGTGAATCCAATGTAACACACACCCATACAATGCGCACCACCCCGTGATGTTTTTCTCACTCCTACTAGTGAATCCAATGTAACACACACCCATACAATGCGCACCACCCCGTGATGTTTTTCTCACTGCTACTAGTGAATCTAATGTAACACACACCCATACAATGCGCACCACCCCGTGATGTTTTTCTCACTGCTACTAGTGAATCTAATGTAACACACACCCATACAATGCGCACCACCCCGTGATGTTTTTCTCACTGCTACTAGTGAATGTAATGTAACAATCACCCATACAATGCGCACCACCCCGTGATGTTTTTCTCACTGTTACTAGTGAATGTAATGTAACACACACCCATACAATGCGCACCACCCCGTGATGTTTTTCTCACTCCTACTAGTGAATGTAATGTAACACACACCCACACAATGCGCACCACCCCGTGATGTTTTTCTCACTGCTACTTGTGAATGTAATGTAACACACACCCATACAATGCGCACCACCCCATGATGTTTTTCTCACTCCTACTAGTGAATCCAATGTAACACACACCCACACAATGCACACCACCCCGTGATGTTTTTCTCACTCCTACTAGTGAATCCAATGTAACACACACCCACACAATGCGCGCCACCCCGTGATGTTTTTCTCACTCCTACTAGTGAATCCAATGTAACACACACCCACACAATGCGCGCCACCCCGTGATGTTTTTCTCACTCCTACTAGTGAATCCAATGTAACACACACCCATACAATGCGCGCCACCCCGTGATGTTTTTCTCACTCCTACTAGTGAATCCAATGTAACACACACCCATACAATGCGCACCACCCCGTGATGTTTTTCTCACTGCTACTAGTGAATCCAATGTAACACACACCCATAAAATGCGCACCACCCCGTGATGTTTTTCTCACTCCTACTAGTGAATGTAATGTAACACACACCCATACAATGCGCACCACCCCGTGATGTTTTTCTCACTTCTAGTAGTGAATGTAATGTAACACACACCCATACAATGCGCACCACCCCGTGATGTTTTTCTCACTCCTACTAGTGAATGTAATGTAACACACACCCATACAATGCGCACCACCCCGTGATGTTTTTCTCACTCCTACTAGTGAATGTACTGTAACACACACCCATACAATGCGCACCACCCCGTGATGTTTTTCTCACTGCTACTAGTGAATCTAATGTAACACACACCCATACAATGCGCACCACCCCGTGATGTTTTTCTAACTGCTACTAGTGAATCTAATGTAACACACACCCATACAATGCGCACCACCCCGTGTTGTTTTTCTCACTGCTACTAGTGAATGTAATGTAACACACACCCATACAATGCGCACCACCCCGTGATGTTTTTCTCACTGCTACTAGTGAATGTAATGTAAAACACACCCATACAATGCGCACCACCCCGTGATGTTTTTCTCACTGCTACTAGTGAATCTAATGTAACACACACCCATACAATGCGCACCACCCCGTGATGTTTTTCTCACTGCTACTAGTGAATCTAATGTAACACACACCCATACAATGCGCACCACCCAGTGATGTTTTTCTCAATCCTACTAGTGAATGTAATGTAACACACACCCATACAATGCACACCACCCCGTGATGTTTTTCTCACTCCTACTAGTGAATGTAATGTAACACACACCCATACAATGCGCACCACCCCGTGATGTTTTTCTCACTCCTACTAGTGAATCCAATGTAACACACACCCATACAATGCGCACCACCCCTTGATGTTTTTCTCCCTGCTACTAGTGAATCTAATGTAACACACACCCATACAATGCACACCACCCCGTGATGTTTTTCTCACTGCTACTAGTGAATCTAATGTAACACACACCCATACAATGCGCACCACCCCGTGATGTTTTTCTCACTGCTACTAGTGAATCTAATGTAACACACACCCATACAATGCGCACCACCCCGTGATGTTTTTCTCACTGCTACTAGTGTATCTAATGTAACACACACCCATATAATGCGCACGACCCCGTGATGTTTTTCTCACTGCTACTAGTGAATCTAATGTAACACACACCCATACAATGCGCACCACCCCGTGATGTTTTTCTCACTCCGACTAGTGTATGTAATGTAACACACACCCATACAATGCGCACCACCCCGTGATGTTTTTCTCACTCCTACTAGTGAATCCAATGTAACACACACCCATACAATGCGCACCACCCCGTGCTGTTTTTCTTACTCCTACTAGTGAATCCAATGTAACACACACCCATACAATGCGCACCACCCCGTGATGTTTTTCTCACTCCTACTAGTGAATCCAATGTAACACACACCCATACAATGCGCACCACCCCGTGATGTGTTTCTCACTGCTACTAGTGAATCCAATGTAACACACACCCATACAATGCGCACCACCCCGTGATGTGTTTCTCACTGCTACTAGTGAATCCAATGTAACACACACCCATACAATGCGCACCACCCCGTGATGTTTTTCTCACTGCTACTAGTGAATCCAATGTAACACACACCCATACAATGCGCACCACCCCGTGATGTTTTTCTCACTGCTACTAGTGAATCTAATGTAACACACACCCATACAATGCGCACCACCCCGTGATGTTTTTCTCACTGCTACTAGTGAATCTAATGTAACACACACCCATACAATGCGCACCACCCCGTGATGTTTTTCTCACTGCTACTAGTGAATCTAATGTAACACACACCCATACAATGCGCACCACCCCGTGATGTTTTTCTCACTGCTACTAGTGAATCCAATGTAACACACACCCATACAATGCGCACCACCCCGTGATGTTTTTCTCACTCCTACTAGTGAATCCAATGTAACACACACCCATACAATGCGCACCACCCCGTGATGTTTTTCTCACTCCTACTAGTGAATAAAATGTAACACAGACCCATACAATGCGCACCACCCCGTGATGTTTTTCTCACTCCTACTAGTGAATCTAATGCAACACACACCCATACAATGCGCACCACCCCGTGATGTTTTTCTCACTGCTACTAGTGAATCTAATGTAACACACACCCATACGATGCGCACAACCCCGTGATATTTTTCTCACTGCTACTAGTGAATCCAATGTAACACACACCCATACAATGCGCACCACCCCGTGATGTTTTTCTCACTCCTAGTAGTGAATCCAATGTAACACACACCCATACAATGCGCACCACCCTGTGATGTTTTTCTCACTCCTACTAGTGAATCCAATGTAACACACACCCATACAATGCGCACCACCCCGTGATGTTTTTCTCACTGCTACTAGTGAATCTAATGTAACACACACCCATACAATGCGCACCACCCCGTGATGTTTTTCTCACTGCTACTAGTGAATCTAATGTAACACACACCCATACAATGCGCACCACCCCGTGATGTTTTTCTCACTGCTACTAGTGAATGTAATGTAACACACACCCATACAATGCGCACCACCCCGTGATGTTTTTCTCACTGCTACTAGTGAATGTAATGTAACACACACCCATACAATGCGCACCACCCCGTGATGTTTTTCTCACTCCTACTAGTGAATGTAATGTAACACACACCCACACAATGCGCACCACCCCGTGATGTTTTTCTCACTGCTACTAGTGAATGTAATGTAACACACACCCATACAATGCGCACCACCCCGTGATGTTTTTCTCACTCCTACTAGTGAATCCAATGTAACACACACCCACACAATGCGCACCACCCCGTGATGTTTTTCTCACTCCTACTAGTGAATCCAATGTAACACACACCCACACAATGCGCACCACCCCGTGATGTTTTTCTCACTCCTACTAGTGAATCCAATGTAACACACACCCACACAATGCGCGCCACCCCGTGATGTTTTTCTCACTCCTAGTAGTGTATCCAATGTAACACACACCCACACAATGCGCGGCACCCCGTGATGTTTTTCTCACTCCTACTAGTGAATCCAATGTAACACACACCCATACAATGCGCACCACCCCGTGATGTTTTTCTCACTCCTACTAGTGAATCCAATGTAACACACACCCATAAAATGCGCACCACCCCGTGATGTTTTTCTCACTCCTACTAGTGAATGTAATGTAACACACACCCATACAATGCGCACCACCCCGTGATGTTTTTCTCACTTCTAGTAGTGAATGTAATGTAACACACACCCATACAATGCGCACCACCCCGTGATGTTTTTCTCACTCCTACTAGTGAATGTAATGTAACACACACCCATACAATGCGCACCACCCCGTGATGTTTTTCTCACTCCTACTAGTGAATGTAATGTAACACACACCCATACAATGCGCACCACCCCATGATGTTTTTCTCACTGCTACTAGTGAATCTAATGTAACACACACCCATACAATGCGCACCACCCCGTGATGTTTTTCTAACTGCTACTAGTGAATCTAATGTAACACACACCCATACAATGCGCACCACCCCGTGTTGTTTTTCTCACTGCTACTAGTGAATGTAATGTAACACACACCCATACAATGCGCACCACCCCTTGATGTTTTTCTCACTGCTACTAGTGAATGTAATGTAAAACACACCCATACAATGCGCACCACCCCGTGATGTTTTTCTCACTGCTACTAGTGAATCTAATGTAACACACACCCATACAATGCGCACCACCCCGTGATGTTTTTCTCACTGCTACTAGTGAATCTAATGTAACACACACCCATACAATGCGCACCACCCAGTGATGTTTTTCTCAATCCTACTAGTGAATGTAATGTAACACACACCCATACAATGCGCACCACCCCGTGATGTTTTTCTCACTCCTACTAGTGAATGTAATGTAACACACACCCATACAATGCGCACCACCCCGTGATGTTTTTCTCACTCCTACTAGTGAATCCAATGTAACACACACCCATACAATGCGCACCACCCAGTGATGTTTTTCTCACTGCTACTAGTGAATCTAATGTAACACACACCCATACAATGCGCACCACCCCGTGATGTTTTTCTCACTGCTACTAGTGAATCTAATGTAACACACACCCATACAATGCGCACCACCCCGTGCTGTTTTTCTCACTGCTACTAGTGAATCTAATGTAACACACACCCATACAATGCGCACCACCCCGTGATGTTTTTCTCACGGCTACTAGTGAATCTAATGTAACACACACCCATACAATGCGCACGACCCCGTGATGTTTTTCTCACTGCTACTAGTGAATCTAATGTAACACACACCCATACAATGCGCACCACCCCGTGATGTTTTTCTCACTCCGACTAGTGTATGTAATGTAACACACACCCATACAATGCGCACCACCCCGTGATGTTTTTCTCACTCCTACTAGTGAATCCAATGTAACACACACCCATACAATGCGCACCACCCCGTGCTGTTTTTCTCACTCCTACTAGTGAATCCAATGTAACACACACCCATACAATGCGCACCACCCCGTGATGTTTTTCTCACTGCTACTAGTGAATCCAATGTAACACACACCCATACAATGCGCACCACCCCGTGATGTTTTTCTCACTGCTACTAGTGAATCCAATGTAACACACACCCATACAATGCGCACCACCCCGTGATGTTTTTCTCACTGCTACTAGTGAATCCAATGTAACACACACCCATACAATGCGCACCACCCCGTGATGTTTTTCTCACTGCTACTAGTGAATCTAATGTAACACACACCCATACAATGCGCACCACCCCGTGATGTTTTTCTCACTGCTACTAGTGAATCTAATGTAACACACACCCATACAATGCGCACCACCGCGTGATGTTTTTCTCACTGCTACTAGTGAATGTAGTGTAACACACACCCATACAATGCGCACCACCCCGTGATGTTTTTCTCACTCCTACTAGTGAATGTAGTGTAACACACACCCACACAATGCGCACCACCCCGTGATGTTTTTGTCACTGCTACTAGTGAATGTAATGTAACACACACCCACACAATGCGCACCACCCCGTGATGTTTTTCTCACTCCTACTAATGAATCCAATGTAACACACACCCACACAATGCGTACCACCCCGTGATGTTTTTCTCACTCCTACTAGTGAATCCAATGTAACACACACCCACACAATGCGCACCACCCCGTGATGTTTTTCTCACTCCTACTAGTGAATCCAATGTAACACACACCCACACAATGCGCGCCACCCCGTGATGTTTTTCTCACTCCTACTAGTGAATCCAATGTAACACACACCCATACAATGCGCGCCACCCCGTGATGTTTTTCTCACTCCTACTAGTGAATCCAATGTAACACACACCCATACAATGCGCACCACCCCGTGATGTTTTTCTCACTCCTACTAGTGAATCCAATGTAACACACACCCATAAAATGCGCAGCACCCCGTGATGTTTTTCTCACTCCTACTAGTGAATGTAATGTAACACACACCCATACAATGCGCACCACCCCGTGATGTTTTTCTCACTTCTACTAGTGAATGTAATGTAACACACACCCATACAATGCGCACCACCCCGTGATGTTTTTCTCACTCCTACTAGTGAATGTAATGTAACACACACCCATACAATGCGCACCACCCCGTGATGTTTTTCTCACTCCTACTAGTGAATGTAATGTAACACACACCCATACAATGCGCACCACCCCGTGATGTTTTTCTCACTGCTACTAGTGAATCTAATGTAACACACACCCATACAATGCGCACCACCCCGTGATGTTTTTCTAACTGCTACTAGTGAATCTAATGTAACACACACCCATACAATGCGCACCACCCCGTGTTGTTTTTCTCACTGCTACTAGTGAATGTAATGTAACACACACCCATACAATGCGCACCACCCCGTGATGTTTTTCTCACTGCTACTAGTGAATGTAATGTAAAACA
This sequence comes from Cavia porcellus, assembly GCF_034190915.1. NCBI lineage: Eukaryota > Metazoa > Chordata > Mammalia > Rodentia > Caviidae > Cavia > Cavia porcellus. The sequence goes on from NW_026947811.1 coordinate 105,396, forward strand.
CACCCATACAATGCGCACCACCCCGTGATGTTTTTCTCACTGCTACTAGTGAATCTAATGTAACACACACCCATACAATGCGCACCACCCCGTGATGTTTTTCTCACTGCTACTAGTGAATCTAATGTAACACACACCCATACAATGCTCACCACCCAGTGATGTTTTTCTCAATCCTACTAGTGAATGTAATGTAACACACACCCATACAATGCGCACCACCCTGTGATGTTTTTCTCACTCCTACTAGTGAATGTAATGTAACACACACCCATACAATGCGCACCACCCCGTGATGTTTTTCTCACTCCTACTAGTGAATCCAATGTAACACACACCCATACAATGCGCACCACCCCGTGATGTTTTTCTCACTGCTACTAGTGAATCTAATGTAACACACACCCATAAAATGCGCACCACCCCGTGATGTTTTTCTCACTGCTACTAGTGAATGTAATGTAACACACACCCATACAATGCGCACCACCCCGTGATGTTTTTCTCACTCCTATTAGTGAATGTAATGTAACACACATCCATACAATGCGCACCACCCCGTGATATTTTTCTCAATCCTACTAGTGAATCCAATGTAACACACACCCATACAATGCGCACCACTCCGTGATGTTTTTCTCACTCCTACTAGTGAATCCAATGTAACACACACGCATACAATGCGCACCACCCCGTGATGTTTTTCTCACTGCTACTAGTGAATCTAATGTAACACACACCCATACAATGCGCACCACCCCGTGATGTTTTTCTCACTGCTACTAGTGAATCTAATGTAACACACACCCATACAATGCGCACCACCCCATGATGTTTTTCTCACTGCTACTAGTGAATGTAATGTAACACACACCCATACAATGCGCACCACCACGTGATGTTTTTCTCACTCCTATTAGTGAATGTAATGTAACACACACCCATACAATGCGCACCACCCCGTGATATTTTTCTCAATCCTACTAGTGAATCCAATGTAACACACACCCATACAATGCGCACCACCCCGTGATGTTTTTCTCACTCCTACTAGTGAATCCAATGTAACACACACCCATACAATGCGCACCACCCCGTGATGTTTTTCTCACTCCTACTAGTGAATCCAATGTAACACACACCCATACAATGCGCACCACCCCGTGATGTTTTTCTCACTCCTACTAGTGAATAAAATGTAACACACACCCATACAATGAGCACCACCCCGTGATGATTTTCTCACTCCTACTAGTGAATCTAATGCAACACACACCCATACAATGCGCACCACCCCGTGATGTTTTTCTCACTGTTACTAGTGAATCTAATGTAACACACACCCATACAATGCGCACAACCCCGTGATGTTTTTCTCACTGCTACTAGTGAATCCAATGTAACACACACCCATACAATGCGCACCACCCCGTGATGTTTTTCTCACTCCTACTAGTGAATCCAATGTAACACACACCCATACAATGCGCACCACCCCGTGATGTTTTTCTCACTCCTACTAGTGAATCCAATGTAACACACACCCATACAATGCGCACCACCCCGTGATGTTTTTCTCACTGCTACTAGTGAATCTAATGTAACACACACCCATACAATGCGCACCACCCCGTGATGTTTTTCTCACTGCTACTAGTGAATCTAATGTAACACACACCCATACAATGCGCACCACCCCGTGCTGTTTTTCTCACTGCTACTAGTGAATCTAATGTAACACACACCCATACAATGCGCACCACCCCGTGATGTTTTTCTCACGGCTACTAGTGAATCTAATGTAACACACACCCATACAATGCGCACGACCCCGTGATGTTTTTCTCACTGCTACTAGTGAATCTAATGTAACACACACCCATACAATGCGCACCACCCCGTGATGTTTTTCTCACTCCGACTAGTGTATGTAATGTAACACACACCCATACAATGCGCACCACCCCGTGATGTTTTTCTCACTCCTACTAGTGAATCCAATGTAACACACACCCATACAATGCGCACCACCCCGTGCTGTTTTTCTCACTCCTACTAGTGAATCCAATGTAACACACACCCATACAATGCGCACCACCCCGTGATGTTTTTCTCACTGCTACTAGTGAATCCAATGTAACACACACCCATACAATGCGCACCACCCCGTGATGTTTTTCTCACTGCTACTAGTGAATCCAATGTAACACACACCCATACAATGCGCACCACCCCGTGATGTTTTTCTCACTGCTACTAGTGAATCCAATGTAACACACACCCATACAATGCGCACCACCCCGTGATGTTTTTCTCACTGCTACTAGTGAATCTAATGTAACACACACCCATACAATGCGCACCACCCCGTGATGTTTTTCTCACTGCTACTAGTGAATCTAATGTAACACACACCCATACAATGCGCACCACCCCGTGATGTTTTTCTCACTGCTACTAGTGAATGTAGTGTAACACACACCCATACAATGCGCACCACCCCGTGATGTTTTTCTCACTCCTACTAGTGAATGTAGTGTAACACACACCCACACAATGCGCACCACCCCGTGATGTTTTTGTCACTGCTACTAGTGAATGTAATGTAACACACACCCACACAATGCGCACCACCCCGTGATGTTTTTCTCACTCCTACTAGTGAATCCAATGTAACACACACCCACACAATGCGCACCACCCCGTGATGTTTTTCTCACTCCTACTAGTGAATCCAATGTAACACACACCCATACAATGCGCGCCACCCCGTGATGTTTTTCTCACTCCTACTAGTGAATCCAATGTAACACACACCCATACAATGCGCACCACCCCGTGATGTTTTTCTCACTCCTACTAGTGAATCCAATGTAACACACACCCATAAAATGCGCAGCACCCCGTGATGTTTTTCTCACTCCTACTAGTGAATGTAATGTAACACACACCCGTACAATGCGCACCACCCCGTGATGTTTTTCTCACTTCTACTAGTGAATGTAATGTAACACACACCCATACAATGCGCACCACCCCGTGATGTTTTTCTCACTCCTACTTGTGAATGTAATGTAACACACACCCATACAATGCGCACCACCCCGTGATGTTTTTCTCACTCCTACTAGTGAATGTAATGTAACACACACCCATACAATGCACACCACCCCGTGATGTTTTTCTCACTGCTACTAGTGAATCTAATGTAACACACACCCATACAATGCGCACCACCCCGTGATGTTTTTCTAACTGCTACTAGTGAATCTAATGTAACACACACCCATACAATGCGCACCACCCCGTGTTGTTTTTCTCACTGCTACTAGTGAATGTAATGTAACACACACCCATACAATGCGCACCACCCCGTGATGTTTTTCTCACTGCTACTAGTGAATGTAATGTAAAACACACCCATACAATGCACACCACCCCGTGATGTTTTTCTCACTGCTACTAGTGAATCTAATGTAACACACACCCATACAATGCGCACCACCCCGTGATGTTTTTCTCACTGCTACTAGTGAATCTAATGTAACACACACCCATACAATGCGCACCACCCAGTGATGTTTTTCTCAATCCTACTAGTGAATGTAATGTAACACACACCCATACAATGCGCACCACCCTGTGATGTTTTTCTCACTCCTACTAGTGAATGTAATGTAACACACACCCATACAATGCGCACCACCCCGTGATGTTTTTCTCACTCCTACTAGTGAATCCAATGTAACACACACCCATACAATGCGCAACACCCCGTGATGTTTTTCTCACTGCTACTAGTGAATCTAATGTAACACACACCCATAAAATGCGCACCACCCCGTGATGTTTTTCTCACTGCTACTAGTGAATGTAATGTAACACACACCCATACAATGCGCACCACCCCGTGATGTTTTTCTCACTCCTATTAGTGAATGTAATGTAACACACATCCATACAATGCGCACCACCCCGTGATATTTTTCTCAATCCTACTAGTGAATCCAATGTAACACACACCCATACAATGCGCACCACTCCGTGATGTTTTTCTCACTCCTACTAGTGAATCCAATGTAACACACACGCATACAATGCGCACCACCCCGTGATGTTTTTCTCACTGCTACTAGTGAATCTAATGTAACACACACCCATACAATGCGCACCACCCCGTGATGTTTTTCTCACTGCTACTAGTGAATCTAATGTAACACACACCCATACAATGCGCACCACCCCATGATGTTTTTCTCACTGCTACTAGTGAATGTAATGTAACACACACCCATACAATGCGCACCACCCCGTGATGTTTTTCTCACTCCTATTAGTGAATGTAATGTAACACACACCCATACAATGCGCACCACCCCGTGATATTTTTCTCAATCCTACTAGTGAATCCAATGTAACACACACCCATACAATGCGCACCACCCCGTGATGTTTTTCTCACTCCTACTAGTGAATCCAATGTAACACACAGCCATACAATGCGCACCACCCCGTGATGTTTTTCTCACTCCTACTAGTGAATCCAATGTAACACACACCCATACAATGCGCACCACCCCGTGATGTTTTTCTCACTCCTACTAGTGAATAAAATGTAACACACACCCATACAATGAGCACCACCCCGTGATGATTTTCTCACTCCTACTAGTGAATCTAATGCAACACACACCCATACAATGCGCACCACCCCGTGATGTTTTTCTCACTGTTACTAGTGAATCTAATGTAACACACACCCAAACAATGCGCACAACCCCGTGATGTTTTTCTCACTGCTACTAGTGAATCCAATGTAACTCACACCCATACAATGCGCACCACCCCGTGATGTTTTTCTCACTCCTACTAGTGAATCCAATGTAACACACACCCATACAATGCGCACCACCCCGTGATGTTTTTCTCACTCCTACTAGTGAATCCAATGTAACACACACCCATACAATGCGCACCACCCCGTGATGTTTTTCTCACTCCTACTAGTGAATCCAATGTAACACACACCCATACAATGCGCACCACCCCGTGATGTTTTTCTCACTGCTACTAGTGAATCTAATGTAACACACACCCATACAATGCGCACCACCCCGTGATGTTTTTCTCACTGCTACTAGTGAATCTAATGTAACACACACCCATACAATGCGCACCACCCCGTGATGTTTTTCTCACTGCTACTAGTGAATGTAATGTAACAATCACCCATACAATGCGCACCACCCCGTGATGTTTTTCTCACTGCTATTAGTGAATGTAATGTAACACACACCCATACAATGCGCACCACCCCGTGATGTTTTTCTCACTCCTACTAGTGAATGTAATGTAACACACACCCACACAATGCGCACCCCCCCGTGATGTTTTTCTCACTGCTACTTGTGAATGTAATGTAACACACACCCATACAATGCGCACCACCCCGTGATGTTTTTCTCACTCCTACTAGTGAATCCAATGTAACACACACCCACACAATGCACACCACCCCGTGATGTTTTTCTCACTCCTACTAGTGAATCCAATGTAACACACACCCACACAATGCGCGCCACCCCGTGATGTTTTTCTCACTCCTACTAGTGAATCCAATGTAACACACACCCACACAATGCGCGCCACCCCGTGATGTTTTTCTCACTCCTACTAGTGAATCCAATGTAACACACACCCATACAATGCTCGCCACCCCGTGATGTTTTTCTCACTCCTACTAGTGAATCCAATGTAACACACACCCACACAATGCGCACCACCCCGTGATGTTTTTCTCACTCCTACTAGTGAATCCAATGTAACACACACCCATACAATGCGCACCACCCCGTGATGTTTTTCTCACTCCTACTAGTGAATATAATGTAACACACACCCATACAATGCGCACCACCCCGTGATGTTTTTCTCACTCCTACTAGTGAATGTAATGTAACACACACCCATACAATGCGCACCACCCCGTGATGTTTTTCTCACTTCTAGTAGTGAATGTAATGTAACACACACCCATACAATGCGCACCACCCCGTGATGTTTTTCTCACTCCTACTAGTGAATGTAATGTAACACACACCCATACAATGCGCACCACCCCGTGATGTTTTTCTCACTCCTACTAGTGAATGTAATGTAACACACACCCATACAATGCGCACCACCCCGTGATGTTTTTCTCACTGCTACTAGTGAATCTAATGTAACACACACCCATACAATGCGCACCACCCCGTGATGTTTTTCTAACTGCTACTAGTGAATCTAATGTAACACACACCCATACAATGCGCACCACCCCGTGTTGTTTTTCTCACTGCTACTAGTGAATGTAATGTAACACACACCCATACAATGCGCACCACCCCGTGATGTTTTTCTCACTGCTACTAGTGAATGTAATGTAAAACACACCCATACAATGCGCACCACCCCGTGATGTTTTTCTCACTGCTACTAGTGAATCTAATGTAACACACACCCATACAATGCGCACCACCCCGTGATGTTTTTCTCACTGCTACTAGTGAATCTAATGTAACACACACCCATACAATGCGCACCACCCAGTGATGTTTTTCTCAATCCTACTAGTGAATGTAATGTAACACACACCCATACAATGCGCACCACCCCGTGATGTTTTTCTCACTCCTACTAGTGAATCCAATGTAACACACACCCATACAATGCGCACCACCCCGTGATGTTTTTCTCACTCCTACTAGTGAATCCAATGTAACACACACCCATACAATGCGCACCACCCCGTGATGTTTTTCTCACTGCTACTAGTGAATCTAATGTAACACACACCCATACAATGCGCACCACCCCGTGATGTTTTTCTCACTGCTACTAGTGAATCTAATGTAACACACACCCATACAATGCGCACCACCCCGTGCTGTTTTTCTCACTGCTACTAGTGAATCTAATGTAACACACACCCATACAATGCGCACCACCCCGTGATGTTTTTCTCACGGCTACTAGTGAATCTAATGTAACACACACCCATACAATGCGCACGACCCCGTGATGTTTTTCTCACTGCTACTAGTGAATCTAATGTAACACACACCCATACAATGCGCACCACCCCGTGATGTTTTTCTCACTCCGACTAGTGTATGTAATGTAACACACACCCATACAATGCGCACCACCCCGTGATGTTTTTCTCACTCCTACTAGTGAATCCAATGTAACACACACCCATACAATGCGCACCACCCCGTGCTGTTTTTCTCACTCCTACTAGTGAATCCAATGTAACACACACCCATACAATGCGCACCACCCCGTGATGTTTTTCTCACTGCTACTAGTGAATCCAATGTAACACACACCCATACAATGCGCACCACCCCGTGATGTTTTTCTCACTGCTACTAGTGAATCCAATGTAACACACACCCATACAATGCGCACCACCCCGTGATGTTTTTCTCACTGCTACTAGTGAATCCAATGTAACACACACCCATACAATGCGCACCACCCCGTGATGTTTTTCTCACTGCTACTAGTGAATCTAATGTAACACACACCCATACAATGCGCACCACCCCGTGATGTTTTTCTCACTGCTACTAGTGAATCTAATGTAACACACACCCATACAATGCGCACCACCCCGTGATGTTTTTCTCACTGCTACTAGTGAATGTAGTGTAACACACACCCACACAATGCGCACCACCCCGTGATGTTTTCTCACTCCTACTAGTGAATGTAGTGTAACACACACCCACACAATGCGCACCACCCCGTGATGTTTTTGTCACTGCTACTAGTGAATGCAATGTAACACACACCCACACAATGCGCACCACCCCGTGATGTTTTTCTCACTCCTACTAGTGAATCCAATGTAACACACACCCACACAATGCGCACCACCCCGTGATGTTTTTCTCACTCCTACTAGTGAATCCAATGTAACACACACCCACACAATGCGCACCACCCCCCGTGATGTTTTTCTCACTCCTACTAGTGAATCCAATGTAACACACACCCACACAATGCGCGCCCCCCGTGATGTTTTTCTCACTCCTACTAGTGAATCCAATGTAACACACACCCATACAATGCGCGCCACCCCGTGATGTTTTTCTCACTCCTACTAGTGAATCCAATGTAACACACACCCATACAATGCGCACCACCCCGTGATGTTTTTCTCACTCCTACTAGTGAATCCAATGTAACACACACCCATAAAATGCGCAGCACCCCGTGATGTTTTTCTCACTCCTACTAGTGAATGTAATGTAACACACACCCGTACAATGCGCACCACCCCGTGATGTTTTTCTCACTTCTACTAGTGAATGTAATGTAACACACACCCATACAATGCGCACCACCCCGTGATGTTTTTCTCACTCCTACTTGTGAATGTAATGTAACACACACCCATACAATGCGCACCACCCCGTGATGTTTTTCTCACTCCTACTAGTGAATGTAATGTAACACACACCCATACAATGCACACCACCCCGTGATGTTTTTCTCACTGCTACTAGTGAATCTAATGTAACACACACCCATACAATGCGCACCACCCCGTGATGTTTTTCTAACTGCTACTAGTGAATCTAATGTAACACACACCCATACAATGCGCACCACCCCGTGTTGTTTTTCTCACTGCTACTAGTGAATGTAATGTAACACACACCCATACAATGCGCACCACCCCGTGATGTTTTTCTCACTGCTACTAGTGAATGTAATGTAAAACACACCCATACAATGCACACCACCCCGTGATGTTTTTCTCACTGCTACTAGTGAATCTAATGTAACACACACCCATACAATGCGCACCACCCCGTGATGTTTTTCTCACTGCTACTAGTGAATCTAATGTAACACACACCCATACAATGCGCACCACCCAGTGATGTTTTTCTCAATCCTACTAGTGAATGTAATGTAACACACACCCATACAATGCGCACCACCCTGTGATGTTTTTCTCACTCCTACTAGTGAATGTAATGTAACACACACCCATACAATGCGCACCACCCCGTGATGTTTTTCTCACTCCTACTAGTGAATCCAATGTAACACACACCCATACAATGCGCAACACCCCGTGATGTTTTTCTCACTGCTACTAGTGAATCTAATGTAACACACACCCATAAAATGCGCACCACCCCGTGATGTTTTTCTCACTGCTACTAGTGAATGTAATGTAACACACACCCATACAATGCGCACCACCCCGTGATGTTTTTCTCACTCCTATTAGTGAATGTAATGTAACACACATCCATACAATGCGCACCACCCCGTGATATTTTTCTCAATCCTACTAGTGAATCCAATGTAACACACACCCATACAATGCGCACCACTCCGTGATGTTTTTCTCACTCCTACTAGTGAATCCAATGTAACACACACGCATACAATGCGCACCACCCCGTGATGTTTTTCTCACTGCTACTAGTGAATCTAATGTAACACACACCCATACAATGCGCACCACCCCGTGATGTTTTTCTCACTGCTACTAGTGAATCTAATGTAACACACACCCATACAATGCGCACCACCCCATGATGTTTTTCTCACTGCTACTAGTGAATGTAATGTAACACACACCCATACAATGCGCACCACCCCGTGATGTTTTTCTCACTCCTATTAGTGAATGTAATGTAACACACACCCATACAATGCGCACCACCCCGTGATATTTTTCTCAATCCTACTGGTGAATCCAATGTAACACACACCCATACAATGCGCACCACCCCGTGATGTTTTTCTCACTCCTACTAGTGAATCCAATGTAACACACAGCCATACAATGCGCACCACCCCGTGATGTTTTTCTCACTCCTACTAGTGAATCCAATGTAACACACACCCATACAATGCGCACCACCCCGTGATGTTTTTCTCACTCCTACTAGTGAATAAAATGTAACACACACCCATACAATGAGCACCACCCCGTGATGATTTTCTCACTCCTACTAGTGAATCTAATGCAACACACACCCATACAATGCGCACCACCCCGTGATGTTTTTCTCACTGTTACTAGTGAATCTAATGTAACACACACCCATACAATGCGCACAACCCCGTGATGTTTTTCTCACTGCTACTAGTGAATCCAATGTAACTCACACCCATACAATGCGCACCACCCCGTGATGTTTTTCTCACTCCTACTAGTGAATCCAATGTAACACACACCCATACAATGCGCACCACCCCGTGATGTTTTTCTCACTCCTACTAGTGAATCCAATGTAACACACACCCATACAATGCGCACCACCCCGTGATGTTTTTCTCACTCCTACTAGTGAATCCAATGTAACACACACCCATACAATGCGCACCACCCCGTGATGTTTTTCTCACTGCTACTAGTGAATCTAATGTAACACACACCCATACAATGCGCACCACCCCGTGATGTTTTTCTCACTGCTACTAGTGAATCTAATGTAACACACACCCATACAATGCGCACCACCCCGTGATGTTTTTCTCACTGCTACTAGTGAATGTAATGTAACAATCACCCATACAATGCGCACCACCCCGTGATGTTTTTCTCACTGCTATTAGTGAATGTAATGTAACACACACCCATACAATGCGCACCACCCCGTGATGTTTTTCTCACTCCTACTAGTGAATGTAATGTAACACACACCCACACAATGCGCACCCCCCCGTGATGTTTTTCTCACTGCTACTTGTGAATGTAATGTAACACACACCCATACAATGCGCACCACCCCGTGATGTTTTTCTCACTCCTACTAGTGAATCCAATGTAACACACACCCACACAATGCACACCACCCCGTGATGTTTTTCTCACTCCTACTAGTGAATCCAATGTAACACACACCCACACAATGCGCGCCACCCCGTGATGTTTTTCTCACTCCTACTAGTGAATCCAATGTAACACACACCCACACAATGCGCGCCACCCCGTGATGTTTTTCTCACTCCTACTAGTGAATCCAATGTAACACACACCCATACAATGCTCGCCACCCCGTGATGTTTTTCTCACTCCTACTAGTGAATCCAATGTAACACACACCCACACAATGCGCACCACCCCGTGATGTTTTTCTCACTCCTACTAGTGAATCCAATGTAACACACACCCATACAATGCGCACCACCCCGTGATGTTTTTCTCACTCCTACTAGTGAATATAATGTAACACACACCCATACAATGCGCACCACCCCGTGATGTTTTTCTCACTCCTACTAGTGAATCCAATGTAACACACACCCACACAATGCACACCACCCCGTGATGTTTTTCTCACTCCTACTAGTGAATCCAATGTAACACACACCCACACAATGCGCGCCACCCCGTGATGTTTTTCTCACTCCTACTAGTGAATCCAATGTAACACACACCCACACAATGCGCGCCACCCCGTGATGTTTTTCTCACTCCTACTAGTGAATCCAATGTAACACACACCCATACAATGCTCGCCACCCCGTGATGTTTTTCTCACTCCTACTAGTGAATCCAATGTAACACACACCCATACAATGCGCACCACCCCGTGATGTTTTTCTCACTCCTACTAGTGAATATAATGTAACACACACCCATACAATGCGCACCACCCCGTGATGTTTTTCTCACTCCTACTAGTGAATGTAATGTAACACACACCCATACAATGCGCACCACCCCGTGATGTTTTTCTCACTTCTAGTAGTGAATGTAATGTAACACACACCCATACAATGCGCACCACCCCGTGATGTTTTTCTCACTCCTACTAGTGAATGTAATGTAACACACACCCATACAATGCGCACCACCCCGTGATGTTTTTCTCACTCCTACTAGTGAATGTAATGTAACACACACCCATACAATGCGCACCACCCCGTGATGTTTTTCTCACTGCTACTAGTGAATCTAATGTAACACACACCCATACAATGCGCACCACCCCGTGATGTTTTTCTAACTGCTACTAGTGAATCTAATGTAACACACACCCATACAATGCGCACCACCCCGTGTTGTTTTTCTCACTGCTACTAGTGAATGTAATGTAACACACACCCATACAATGCGCACCACCCCGTGATGTTTTTCTCACTGCTACTAGTGAATGTAATGTAAAACACACCCATACAATGCGCACCACCCCGTGATGTTTTTCTCACTGCTACTAGTGAATCTAATGTAACACACACCCATACAATGCGCACCACCCCGTGATGTTTTTCTCACTGCTACTAGTGAATCTAATGTAACACACACCCATACAATGCGCACCACCCAGTGATGTTTTTCTCAATCCTACTAGTGAATGTAATGTAACACACACCCATACAATGCGCACCACCCCGTGATGTTTTTCTCACTCCTACTAGTGAATCCAATGTAACACACACCCATACAATGCGCACCACCCCGTGATGTTTTTCTCACTCCTACTAGTGAATCCAATGTAACACACACCCATACAATGCGCACCACCCCGTGATGTTTTTCTCACTGCTACTAGTGAATCTAATGTAACACACACCCATACAATGCGCACCACCCCGTGATGTTTTTCTCACTGCTACTAGTGAATCTAATGTAACACACACCCATACAATGCGCACCACCCCGTGCTGTTTTTCTCACTGCTACTAGTGAATCTAATGTAACACACACCCATACAATGCGCACCACCCCGTGATGTTTTTCTCACGGCTACTAGTGAATCTAATGTAACACACACCCATACAATGCGCACGACCCCGTGATGTTTTTCTCACTGCTACTAGTGAATCTAATGTAACACACACCCATACAATGCGCACCACCCCGTGATGTTTTTCTCACTCCGACTAGTGTATGTAATGTAACACACACCCATACAATGCGCACCACCCCGTGATGTTTTTCTCACTCCTACTAGTGAATCCAATGTAACACACACCCATACAATGCGCACCACCCCGTGCTGTTTTTCTCACTCCTACTAGTGAATCCAATGTAACACACACCCATACAATGCGCACCACCCCGTGATGTTTTTCTCACTGCTACTAGTGAATCCAATGTAACACACACCCATACAATGCGCACCACCCCGTGATGTTTTTCTCACTGCTACTAGTGAATCCAATGTAACACACACCCATACAATGCGCACCACCCCGTGATGTTTTTCTCACTGCTACTAGTGAATCCAATGTAACACACACCCATACAATGCGCACCACCCCGTGATGTTTTTCTCACTGCTACTAGTGAATCTAATGTAACACACACCCATACAATGCGCACCACCCCGTGATGTTTTTCTCACTGCTACTAGTGAATCTAATGTAACACACACCCATACAATGCGCACCACCCCGTGATGTTTTTCTCACTGCTACTAGTGAATGTAGTGTAACACACACCCATACAATGCGCACCACCCCGTGATGTTTTTCTCACTCCTACTAGTGAATGTAGTGTAACACACACCCACACAATGCGCACCACCCCGTGATGTTTTTGTCACTGCTACTAGTGAATGTAATGTAACACACACCCACACAATGCGCACCACCCCGTGATGTTTTTCTCACTCCTACTAGTGAATCCAATGTAACACACACCCACACAATGCGCACCACCCCGTGATGTTTTTCTCACTCCTACTAGTGAATCCAATGTAACACACACCCACACAATGCGCACCACCCCGTGATGTTTTTCTCACTCCTACTAGTGAATCCAATGTAACACACACCCACACAATGCGCGCCACCCCGTGATGTTTTTCTCACTCCTACTAGTGAATCCAATGTAACACACACCCATACAATGCGCGCCACCCCGTGATGTTTTTCTCACTCCTACTAGTGAATCCAATGTAACACACACCCATACAATGCGCACCACCCCGTGATGTTTTTCTCACTCCTACTAGTGAATCCAATGTAACACACACCCATAAAATGCGCAGCACCCCGTGATGTTTTTCTCACTCCTACTAGTGAATGTAATGTAACACACACCCGTACAATGCGCACCACCCCGTGATGTTTTTCTCACTTCTACTAGTGAATGTAATGTAACACACACCCATACAATGCGCACCACCCCGTGATGTTTTTCTCACTCCTACTTGTGAATGTAATGTAACACACACCCATACAATGCGCACCACCCCGTGATGTTTTTCTCACTCCTACTAGTGAATGTAATGTAACACACACCCATACAATGCACACCACCCCGTGATGTTTTTCTCACTGCTACTAGTGAATCTAATGTAACACACACCCATACAATGCGCACCACCCCGTGATGTTTTTCTAACTGCTACTAGTGAATCTAATGTAACACACACCCATACAATGCGCACCACCCCGTGTTGTTTTTCTCACTGCTACTAGTGAATGTAATGTAACACACACCCATACAATGCGCACCACCCCGTGATGTTTTTCTCACTGCTACTAGTGAATGTAATGTAAAACACACCCATACAATGCACACCACCCCGTGATGTTTTTCTCACTGCTACTAGTGAATCTAATGTAACACACACCCATACAATGCGCACCACCCCGTGATGTTTTTCTCACTGCTACTAGTGAATCTAATGTAACACACACCCATACAATGCGCACCACCCAGTGATGTTTTTCTCAATCCTACTAGTGAATGTAATGTAACACACACCCATACAATGCGCACCACCCTGTGATGTTTTTCTCACTCCTACTAGTGAATGTAATGTAACACACACCCATACAATGCGCACCACCCCGTGATGTTTTTCTCACTCCTACTAGTGAATCCAATGTAACACACACCCATACAATGCGCAACACCCCGTGATGTTTTTCTCACTGCTACTAGTGAATCTAATGTAACACACACCCATAAAATGCGCACCACCCCGTGATGTTTTTCTCACTGCTACTAGTGAATGTAATGTAACACACACCCATACAATGCGCACCACCCCGTGATGTTTTTCTCACTCCTATTAGTGAATGTAATGTAACACACATCCATACAATGCGCACCACCCCGTGATATTTTTCTCAATCCTACTAGTGAATCCAATGTAACACACACCCATACAATGCGCACCACTCCGTGATGTTTTTCTCACTCCTACTAGTGAATCCAATGTAACACACACGCATACAATGCGCACCACCCCGTGATGTTTTTCTCACTGCTACTAGTGAATCTAATGTAACACACACCCATACAATGCGCACCACCCCGTGATGTTTTTCTCACTGCTACTAGTGAATCTAATGTAACACACACCCATACAATGCGCACCACCCCATGATGTTTTTCTCACTGCTACTAGTGAATGTAATGTAACACACACCCATACAATGCGCACCACCCCGTGATGTTTTTCTCACTCCTATTAGTGAATGTAATGTAACACACACCCATACAATGCGCACCACCCCGTGATATTTTTCTCAATCCTACTGGTGAATCCAATGTAACACACACCCATACAATGCGCACCACCCCGTGATGTTTTTCTCACTCCTACTAGTGAATCCAATGTAACACACAGCCATACAATGCGCACCACCCCGTGATGTTTTTCTCACTCCTACTAGTGAATCCAATGTAACACACACCCATACAATGCGCACCACCCCGTGATGTTTTTCTCACTCCTACTAGTGAATAAAATGTAACACACACCCATACAATGAGCACCACCCCGTGATGATTTTCTCACTCCTACTAGTGAATCTAATGCAACACACACCCATACAATGCGCACCACCCCGTGATGTTTTTCTCACTGTTACTAGTGAATCTAATGTAACACACACCCATACAATGCGCACAACCCCGTGATGTTTTTCTCACTGCTACTAGTGAATCCAATGTAACTCACACCCATACAATGCGCACCACCCCGTGATGTTTTTCTCACTCCTACTAGTGAATCCAATGTAACACACACCCATACAATGCGCACCACCCCGTGATGTTTTTCTCACTCCTACTAGTGAATCCAATGTAACACACACCCATACAATGCGCACCACCCCGTGATGTTTTTCTCACTCCTACTAGTGAATCCAATGTAACACACACCCATACAATGCGCACCACCCCGTGATGTTTTTCTCACTGCTACTAGTGAATCTAATGTAACACACACCCATACAATGCGCACCACCCCGTGATGTTTTTCTCACTGCTACTAGTGAATCTAATGTAACACACACCCATACAATGCGCACCACCCCGTGATGTTTTTCTCACTGCTACTAGTGAATGTAATGTAACAATCACCCATACAATGCGCACCACCCCGTGATGTTTTTCTCACTGCTATTAGTGAATGTAATGTAACACACACCCATACAATGCGCACCACCCCGTGATGTTTTTCTCACTCCTACTAGTGAATGTAATGTAACACACACCCACACAATGCGCACCCCCCCGTGATGTTTTTCTCACTGCTACTTGTGAATGTAATGTAACACACACCCATACAATGCGCACCACCCCGTGATGTTTTTCTCACTCCTACTAGTGAATCCAATGTAACACACACCCACACAATGCACACCACCCCGTGATGTTTTTCTCACTCCTACTAGTGAATCCAATGTAACACACACCCACACAATGCGCGCCACCCCGTGATGTTTTTCTCACTCCTACTAGTGAATCCAATGTAACACACACCCACACAATGCGCGCCACCCCGTGATGTTTTTCTCACTCCTACTAGTGAATCCAATGTAACACACACCCATACAATGCTCGCCACCCCGTGATGTTTTTCTCACTCCTACTAGTGAATCCAATGTAACACACACCCACACAATGCGCACCACCCCGTGATGTTTTTCTCACTCCTACTAGTGAATCCAATGTAACACACACCCATACAATGCGCACCACCCCGTGATGTTTTTCTCACTCCTACTAGTGAATATAATGTAACACACACCCATACAATGCGCACCACCCCGTGATGTTTTTCTCACTCCTACTAGTGAATCCAATGTAACACACACCCACACAATGCACACCACCCCGTGATGTTTTTCTCACTCCTACTAGTGAATCCAATGTAACACACACCCACACAATGCGCGCCACCCCGTGATGTTTTTCTCACTCCTACTAGTGAATCCAATGTAACACACACCCACACAATGCGCGCCACCCCGTGATGTTTTTCTCACTCCTACTAGTGAATCCAATGTAACACACACCCATACAATGCTCGCCACCCCGTGATGTTTTTCTCACTCCTACTAGTGAATCCAATGTAACACACACCCATACAATGCGCACCACCCCGTGATGTTTTTCTCACTCCTACTAGTGAATATAATGTAACACACACCCATACAATGCGCACCACCCCGTGATGTTTTTCTCACTCCTACTAGTGAATGTAATGTAACACACACCCATACAATGCGCACCACCCCGTGATGTTTTTCTCACTTCTAGTAGTGAATGTAATGTAACACACACCCATACAATGCGCACCACCCCGTGATGTTTTTCTCACTCCTACTAGTGAATGTAATGTAACACACACCCATACAATGCGCACCACCCCGTGATGTTTTTCTCACTCCTACTAGTGAATGTAATGTAACACACACCCATACAATGCGCACCACCCCGTGATGTTTTTCTCACTGCTACTAGTGAATCTAATGTAACACACACCCATACAATGCGCACCACCCCGTGATGTTTTTCTAACTGCTACTAGTGAATCTAATGTAACACACACCCATACAATGCGCACCACCCCGTGTTGTTTTTCTCACTGCTACTAGTGAATGTAATGTAACACACACCCATACAATGCGCACCACCCCGTGATGTTTTTCTCACTGCTACTAGTGAATGTAATGTAAAACACACCCATACAATGCGCACCACCCCGTGATGTTTTTCTCACTGCTACTAGTGAATCTAATGTAACACACACCCATACAATGCGCACCACCCCGTGATGTTTTTCTCACTGCTACTAGTGAATCTAATGTAACACACACCCATACAATGCGCACCACCCAGTGATGTTTTTCTCAATCCTACTAGTGAATGTAATGTAACACACACCCATACAATGCGCACCACCCCGTGATGTTTTTCTCACTCCTACTAGTGAATCCAATGTAACACACACCCATACAATGCGCACCACCCCGTGATGTTTTTCTCACTCCTACTAGTGAATCCAATGTAACACACACCCATACAATGCGCACCACCCCGTGATGTTTTTCTCACTGCTACTAGTGAATCTAATGTAACACACACCCATACAATGCGCACCACCCCGTGATGTTTTTCTCACTGCTACTAGTGAATCTAATGTAACACACACCCATACAATGCGCACCACCCCGTGCTGTTTTTCTCACTGCTACTAGTGAATCTAATGTAACACACACCCATACAATGCGCACCACCCCGTGATGTTTTTCTCACGGCTACTAGTGAATCTAATGTAACACACACCCATACAATGCGCACGACCCCGTGATGTTTTTCTCACTGCTACTAGTGAATCTAATGTAACACACACCCATACAATGCGCACCACCCCGTGATGTTTTTCTCACTCCGACTAGTGTATGTAATGTAACACACACCCATACAATGCGCACCACCCCGTGATGTTTTTCTCACTCCTACTAGTGAATCCAATGTAACACACACCCATACAATGCGCACCACCCGTGCTGTTTTTCTCACTCCTACTAGTGAATCCAATGTAACACACACCCATACAATGCGCACCACCCCGTGATGTTTTTCTCACTGCTACTAGTGAATCCAATGTAACACACACCCATACAATGCGCACCACCCCGTGATGTTTTTCTCACTGCTACTAGTGAATCCAATGTAACACACACCCATACAATGCGCACCACCCCGTGATGTTTTTCTCACTGCTACTAGTGAATCCAATGTAACACACACCCATACAATGCGCACCACCCCGTGATGTTTTTCTCACTGCTACTAGTGAATCTAATGTAACACACACCCATACAATGCGCACCACCCCGTGATGTTTTTCTCACTGCTACTAGTGAATCTAATGTAACACACACCCATACAATGCGCACCACCCCGTGATGTTTTTCTCACTGCTACTAGTGAATGTAGTGTAACACACACCCATACAATGCGCACCACCCCGTGATGTTTTTCTCACTCCTACTAGTGAATGTAGTGTAACACACACCCACACAATGCGCACCACCCCGTGATGTTTTTGTCACTGCTACTAGTGAATGTAATGTAACACACACCCACACAATGCGCACCACCCCGTGATGTTTTTCTCACTCCTACTAGTGAATCCAATGTAACACACACCCACACAATGCGCACCACCCCGTGATGTTTTTCTCACTCCTACTAGTGAATCCAATGTAACACACACCCACACAATGCGCACCACCCCGTGATGTTTTTCTCACTGCTACTAGTGAATCCAATGTAACACACACCCACACAATGCGCGCCACCCCGTGATGTTTTTCTCACTCCTACTAGTGAATCCAATGTAACACACACCCATACAATGCGCGCCACCCCGTGATGTTTTTCTCACTCCTACTAGTGAATCCAATGTAACACACACCCATACAATGCGCACCACCCCGTGATGTTTTTCTCACTCCTACTAGTGAATCCAATGTAACACACACCCATAAAATGCGCAGCACCCCGTGATGTTTTTCTCACTCCTACTAGTGAATGTAATGTAACACACACCCGTACAATGCGCACCACCCCGTGATGTTTTTCTCACTTCTACTAGTGAATGTAATGTAACACACACCCATACAATGCGCACCACCCCGTGATGTTTTTCTCACTCCTACTTGTGAATGTAATGTAACACACACCCATACAATGCGCACCACCCCGTGATGTTTTTCTCACTCCTACTAGTGAATGTAATGTAACACACACCCATACAATGCACACCACCCCGTGATGTTTTTCTCACTGCTACTAGTGAATCTAATGTAACACACACCCATACAATGCGCACCACCCCGTGATGTTTTTCTAACTGCTACTAGTGAATCTAATGTAACACACACCCATACAATGCGCACCACCCCGTGTTGTTTTTCTCACTGCTACTAGTGAATGTAATGTAACACACACCCATACAATGCGCACCACCCCGTGATGTTTTTCTCACTGCTACTAGTGAATGTAATGTAAAACACACCCATACAATGCACACCACCCCGTGATGTTTTTCTCACTGCTACTAGTGAATCTAATGTAACACACACCCATACAATGCGCACCACCCCGTGATGTTTTTCTCACTGCTACTAGTGAATCTAATGTAACACACACCCATACAATGCGCACCACCCAGTGATGTTTTTCTCAATCCTACTAGTGAATGTAATGTAACACACACCCATACAATGCGCACCACCCTGTGATGTTTTTCTCACTCCTACTAGTGAATGTAATGTAACACACACCCATACAATGCGCACCACCCCGTGATGTTTTTCTCACTCCTACTAGTGAATCCAATGTAACACACACCCATACAATGCGCAACACCCCGTGATGTTTTTCTCACTGCTACTAGTGAATCTAATGTAACACACACCCATAAAATGCGCACCACCCCGTGATGTTTTTCTCACTGCTACTAGTGAATGTAATGTAACACACACCCATACAATGCGCACCACCCCGTGATGTTTTTCTCACTCCTATTAGTGAATGTAATGTAACACACATCCATACAATGCGCACCACCCCGTGATATTTTTCTCAATCCTACTAGTGAATCCAATGTAACACACACCCATACAATGCGCACCACTCCGTGATGTTTTTCTCACTCCTACTAGTGAATCCAATGTAACACACACGCATACAATGCGCACCACCCCGTGATGTTTTTCTCACTGCTACTAGTGAATCTAATGTAACACACACCCATACAATGCGCACCACCCCGTGATGTTTTTCTCACTGCTACTAGTGAATCTAATGTAACACACACCCATACAATGCGCACCACCCCATGATGTTTTTCTCACTGCTACTAGTGAATGTAATGTAACACACACCCATACAATGCGCACCACCCCGTGATGTTTTTCTCACTCCTATTAGTGAATGTAATGTAACACACACCCATACAATGCGCACCACCCCGTGATATTTTTCTCAATCCTACTGGTGAATCCAATGTAACACACACCCATACAATGCGCACCACCCCGTGATGTTTTTCTCACTCCTACTAGTGAATCCAATGTAACACACAGCCATACAATGCGCACCACCCCGTGATGTTTTTCTCACTCCTACTAGTGAATCCAATGTAACACACACCCATACAATGCGCACCACCCCGTGATGTTTTTCTCACTCCTACTAGTGAATAAAATGTAACACACACCCATACAATGAGCACCACCCCGTGATGATTTTCTCACTCCTACTAGTGAATCTAATGCAACACACACCCATACAATGCGCACCACCCCGTGATGTTTTTCTCACTGTTACTAGTGAATCTAATGTAACACACACCCATACAATGCGCACAACCCCGTGATGTTTTTCTCACTGCTACTAGTGAATCCAATGTAACTCACACCCATACAATGCGCACCACCCCGTGATGTTTTTCTCACTCCTACTAGTGAATCCAATGTAACACACACCCATACAATGCGCACCACCCCGTGATGTTTTTCTCACTCCTACTAGTGAATCCAATGTAACACACACCCATACAATGCGCACCACCCCGTGATGTTTTTCTCACTCCTACTAGTGAATCCAATGTAACACACACCCATACAATGCGCACCACCCCGTGATGTTTTTCTCACTGCTACTAGTGAATCTAATGTAACACACACCCATACAATGCGCACCACCCCGTGATGTTTTTCTCACTGCTACTAGTGAATCTAATGTAACACACACCCATACAATGCGCACCACCCCGTGATGTTTTTCTCACTGCTACTAGTGAATGTAATGTAACAATCACCCATACAATGCGCACCACCCCGTGATGTTTTTCTCACTGCTATTAGTGAATGTAATGTAACACACACCCATACAATGCGCACCACCCCGTGATGTTTTTCTCACTCCTACTAGTGAATGTAATGTAACACACACCCACACAATGCGCACCCCCCCGTGATGTTTTTCTCACTGCTACTTGTGAATGTAATGTAACACACACCCATACAATGCGCACCACCCCGTGATGTTTTTCTCACTCCTACTAGTGAATCCAATGTAACACACACCCACACAATGCACACCACCCCGTGATGTTTTTCTCACTCCTACTAGTGAATCCAATGTAACACACACCCACACAATGCGCGCCACCCCGTGATGTTTTTCTCACTCCTACTAGTGAATCCAATGTAACACACACCCACACAATGCGCGCCACCCCGTGATGTTTTTCTCACTCCTACTAGTGAATCCAATGTAACACACACCCATACAATGCTCGCCACCCCGTGATGTTTTTCTCACTCCTACTAGTGAATCCAATGTAACACACACCCACACAATGCGCACCACCCCGTGATGTTTTTCTCACTCCTACTAGTGAATCCAATGTAACACACACCCATACAATGCGCACCACCCCGTGATGTTTTTCTCACTCCTACTAGTGAATATAATGTAACACACACCCATACAATGCGCACCACCCCGTGATGTTTTTCTCACTCCTACTAGTGAATGTAATGTAACACACACCCATACAATGCGCACCACCCCGTGATGTTTTTCTCACTTCTAGTAGTGAATGTAATGTAACACACACCCATACAATGCGCACCACCCCGTGATGTTTTTCTCACTCCTACTAGTGAATGTAATGTAACACACACCCATACAATGCGCACCACCCCGTGATGTTTTTCTCACTCCTACTAGTGAATGTAATGTAACACACACCCATACAATGCGCACCACCCCGTGATGTTTTTCTCACTGCTACTAGTGAATCTAATGTAACACACACCCATACAATGCGCACCACCCCGTGATGTTTTTCTAACTGCTACTAGTGAATCTAATGTAACACACACCCATACAATGCGCACCACCCCGTGTTGTTTTTCTCACTGCTACTAGTGAATGTAATGTAACACACACCCATACAATGCGCACCACCCCGTGATGTTTTTCTCACTGCTACTAGTGAATGTAATGTAAAACACACCCATACAATGCGCACCACCCCGTGATGTTTTTCTCACTGCTACTAGTGAATCTAATGTAACACACACCCATACAATGCGCACCACCCCGTGATGTTTTTCTCACTGCTACTAGTGAATCTAATGTAACACACACCCATACAATGCGCACCACCCAGTGATGTTTTTCTCAATCCTACTAGTGAATGTAATGTAACACACACCCATACAATGCGCACCACCCCGTGATGTTTTTCTCACTCCTACTAGTGAATGTAATGTAACACACACCCATACAATGCGCACCACCCCGTGATGTTTTTCTCACTCCTACTAGTGAATCCAATGTAACACACACCCATACAATGCGCACCACCCCTTGATGTTTTTCTCACTGCTACTAGTGAATCTAATGTAACACACACCCATACAATGCACACCACCCCGTGATGTTTTTCTCACTGCTACTAGTGAATCTAATGTAACACACACCGATACAATGCGCACCACCCCGTGATGTTTTTCTCACTGCTACTAGTGAATCTAATGTAACACACACCCATACAATGCGCACCACCCCGTGATGTTTTTCTCACTCCTACTAGTGAATGTAATGTAACACACACCCATACAATGCGCACCACCCCGTGATGTTTTTCTCACTCCTACTAGTGAATCCAATGTAACACACACCCATACAATGCGCACCACCCCTTGATGTTTTTCTCACTGCTACTAGTGAATCTAATGTAACACACACCCACACAATGCACACCACCCCGTGATGTTTTTCTCACTGCTACTAGTGAATGTAATGTAACACACACCCACACAATGCGCACCACCCCGTGATGTTTTTCTCACTCCTACTAGTGAATCCAATGTAACACACACCCACACAATGCGCACCACCCCGTGATGTTTTTCTCACTCCTACTAGTGAATCCAATGTAACACACACCCACACAATGCGCACCACCCCGTGATGTTTTTCTCACTGCTACTAGTGAATCCAATGTAACACACACCCACACAATGCGCGCCACCCCGTGATGTTTTTCTCACTCCTACTAGTGAATCCAATGTAACACACACCCATACAATGCGCGCCACCCCGTGATGTTTTTCTCACTCCTACTAGTGAATCCAATGTAACACACACCCATACAATGCGCGCCACCCCGTGCTGTTTTTCTCACTCCTACTAGTGAATCCAATGTAACACACACCCATACAATGCGCACCACCCCGTGATGTTTTTCTCACTCTTACTAGTGAATCCAGTGTAACACACACCCATACAATGCGCACCACCCCGTGATGTTTTTCTCACTGCTACTAGTGAATCCAATGTAACACACACCCATACAATGCGCACCACCCCGTGATGTTTTTCTCACTGCTACTAGTGAATCCAATGTAACACACACCCATACAATGCGCACCACCCCGTGATGTTTTTCTCACTGCTACTAGTGAATCTAATGTAACACACACCCATACAATGCGCACCACCCCGTGATGTTTTTCTCACTGCTACTAGTGAATCTAATGTAACACACACCCATACAATGCGCACCACCCCGTGATGTTTTTCTCACTGCTACTAGTGAATGTAATGTAACACACACCCATACAATGCGCACCACCCCGTGATGTTTTTCTCACTGCTACTAGTGAATGTAATGTAACACACACCCATACAATGCGCACCACCCCGTGATGTTTTTCTCACTCCTACTAGTGAATGTAATGTAACACACACCCACACAATGCGGACCACCCCGTGATGTTTTTCTCACTGCTACTAGTGAATGTAATGTAACACACACCCATACAATGCGCACCACCCCGTGATGTTTTTCTCACTCCTACTAGTGAATCCAATGTAACACACACCCACACAATGCGCACCACCCCGTGATGTTTTTCTCACTCCTACTAGTGAATCCAATGTAACACACACCCACACAATGCGCACCACCCCGTGATGTTTTTCTCACTCCTACTAGTGATTCCAATGTAACACACACCCACACAATGCGCACCACCCTGTGATGTTTTTCTCACTCCTACTAGTGAATCCAATGTAACACACACCCATACAATGCGCGCCACCCCGTGATGTTTTTCCCACTCCTACTAGTGAATGTAATGTAACACACACCCATACAATGCGCACCACCCCGTGATGTTTTTCTCACTCCTACTAGTGAATGTAATGTAACACACACCCATACAATGCGCACCACCCCGTGATGTTTTTCTCACTCCTACTAGTGAATCCAATGTAACACACACCCATACAATGCGCACCACCCCGTGATGTTTTTCTCACTGCTACTAGTGAATCTAATGTAACACACACCTATACAATGCGCA
Organism: Cavia porcellus; assembly: GCF_034190915.1. Classification (NCBI taxonomy): domain Eukaryota; kingdom Metazoa; phylum Chordata; class Mammalia; order Rodentia; family Caviidae; genus Cavia; species Cavia porcellus. The sequence goes on from NW_026947811.1 coordinate 131,073, forward strand.
CCACCCCGTGATGTTTTTCTCACTGCTACTAGTGATTCTAAAGTAACACACACCCATACAATGCGCACCACCCCGTGATGTTTTTCTCACTCCTACTAGTGAATCCAATGTAACACACACCCATAGAATGCGCACCACCCCGTGATGTTTTTCTCACTCCTACTAGTGAATCCAATGTAACACACACCCATACAATGCGCACCATCCCGTGATGTTTTTCTCACTCCTACTAGTGAATCCAATGTAACACACACCCATACAATGCGCACCACCCCGTGATATTTTTCTCACTCCTACTAGTGAATCCAATGTAACACACACCCATACAATGCGCACCACCCCGTGATGTTTTTCTCACTGCTACTAGTGAATCTAATGTAACACACACCCATACAATGCGCACCACCCCGTGATGTTTTTCTCACTGCTACTAGTGAATCTAATGTAACACACACCCATACAATGCGCACCACCCCGTGATGTTTTTCTCACTGCTACTAGTGAATCTAATGTAACACACACCCATACAATGCGCACCACCCCGTGATGTTTTTCTCACTGCTACTAGTGAATCCAATGTAACACACACCCATACAATGCGCACCACCCCGTGATGTTTTTCTCACTCCTACTAGTGAATCCAATGTAACACACACCCATACAATGCGCACCACCCTGTGATGTTTTTCTCACTCCTACTAGTGAATCCAATGTAACACACACCCATACAATGCGCACCACCCCGTGATGTTTTTCTCACTGCTACTAGTGAATCTAATGTAACACACACCCATACAATGCGCACCACCCCGTGATGTTTTTCTCACTGCTACTAGTGAATCTAATGTAACACACACCCATACAATGCGCACCACCCCGTGATGTTTTTCTCACTGCTACTAGTGAATGTAATGTAACACACACCCATACAATGCGCACCACCCCGTGATGTTTTTCTCACTGCTACTAGTGAATGTAATGTAACACACACCCATACAATGCGCACCACCCCGTGATGTTTTTCTCACTCCTACTAGTGAATGTAATGTAACACACACCCACACAATGCGCACCACCCCGTGATGTTTTTCTCACTGCTACTAGTGAATGTAATGTAACACACACCCATACAATGCGCACCACCCCGTGATGTTTTTCTCACTCCTACTAGTGAATCCAATGTAACACACACCCACACAATGCGCACCACCCCGTGATGTTTTTCTCACTCCTACTAGTGAATCCAATGTAACACACACCCACACAATGCGCGCCACCCCGTGATGTTTTTCTCACTCCTACTAGTGAATCCAATGTAACACACACCCACACAATGCGCGGCACCCCGTGATGTTTTTCTCACTCCTACTAGTGAATCCAATGTAACACACACCCATACAATGCGCACCACCCCGTGATGTTTTTCTCACTCCTACTAGTGAATCCAATGTAACACACACCCATAAAATGCGCACCACCCCGTGATGTTTTTCTCACTCCTACTAGTGAATGTAATGTAACACACACCCATACAATGCGCACCACCCCGTGATGTTTTTCTCACTTCTAGTAGTGAATGTAATGTAACACACACCCATACAATGCGCACCACCCCGTGATGTTTTTCTCTCTCCTACTAGTGAATGTAATGTAACACACACCCATACAATGCGCACCACCCCGTGATGTTTTTCTCACTCCTACTAGTGAATGTAATGTAACACACACCCATACAATGCGCACCACCCCGTGATGTTTTTCTCACTGCTACTAGTGAATCTAATGTAACACACACCCATACAATGCGCACCACCCCGTGATGTTTTTCTAACTGCTACTAGTGAATCTAATGTAACACACAGACATACAATGCGCACCAGCCCGTGTTGTTTTTCTCACTGCTACTAGTGAATGTAATGTAACACACACCCATACAATGCGCACCACCCCGTGATGTTTTTCTCACTGCTACTAGTGAATGTAATGTAAAACACACCCATACAATGCGCACCACCCCGTGATGTTTTTCTCACTGCTACTAGTGAATCTAATGTAACACACACCCATACAATGCGCACCACCCCGTGATGTTTTTCTCACTGCTACTAGTGAATCTAATGTAACACACACCCATACAATGCGCACCACCCAGTGATGTTTTTCTCAATCCTACTAGTGAATGTAATGTAACACACACCCATACAATGCGCACCACCCCGTGATGTTTTTCTCACTGCTACTAGTGAATCCAATGTAACACACACCCATACAATGCGCACCACCCCGTGATGTTTTTCTCACTGCTACTAGTGAATCCAATGTAACACACACCCATACAATGCGCACCACCCCGTGATGTTTTTCTCACTGCTACTAGTGAATCTAATGTAACACACACCCATACAATGCGCACCACCCCGTGATGTTTTTCTAACTGCTACTAGTGAATCTAATGTAACACACACCCATACAATGCGCACCACCCCGTGATGTTTTTCTCACTGCTACTAGTGAATGTAATGTAACACACACCCATACAATGCGCACCACCCCGTGATGTTTTTCTCACTGCTACTAGTGAATGTAATGTAACACACACCCATACAATGCGCACCACCCCGTGATGTTTTTCTCACTCCTACTAGTGAATGTAATGTAACACACACCCACACAATGCGGACCACCCCGTGATGTTTTTCTCACTGCTACTAGTGAATGTAATGTAACACACACCCATACAATGCGCACCACCCCGTGATGTTTTTCTCACTCCTACTAGTGAATCCAATGTAACACACACCCACACAATGCGCACCACCCCGTGATGTTTTTCTCACTCCTACTAGTGAATCCAATGTAACACACACCCACAGAATGCGCACCACCCCGTGATGTTTTTCTCACTCCTACTAGTGAATCCAATGTAACACACACCCACACAATGCGCACCACCCCGTGATGTTTTTCTCACTCCTACTAGTGAATCCAATGTAACACACACCCACACAATGCGCACCACCCTGTGATGTTTTTCTCACTCCTACTAGTGAATCCAATGTAACACACACCCATACAATGCGCGCCACCCCGTGATGTTTTTCCCACTCCTACTAGTGAATGTAATGTAACACACACCCATACAATGCGCACCACCCCGTGATGTTTTTCTCACTCCTACTAGTGAATGTAATGTAACACACACCCATACAATGCGCACCACCACGTGATTTTTTTCTCACTCCTACTAGTGAATCCAATGTAACACACACCCATACAATGCGCACCACCCCGTGATGTTTTTCTCACTGCTAGTAGTGAATCTAATGTAACACACACCTATACAATGCGCACCACCCCGTGATGTTTTTCTCACTGCTACTAGTGATTCTAAAGTAACACACACCCATACAATGCGCACCACCCCGTGATGTTTTTCTCACTCCTACTAGTGAATCCAATGTAACACACACCCATAGAATGCGCACCACCCCGTGATGTTTTTCTCACTCCTACTAGTGAATCCAATGTAACACACACCCATACAATGCGCACCATCCCGTGATGTTTTTCTCACTCCTACTAGTGAATCCAATGTAACACACACCCATACAATGCGCACCACCCCGTGATATTTTTCTCACTCCTACTAGTGAATCCAATGTAACACACACCCATACAATGCGCACCACCCCGTGATGTTTTTCTCACTGCTACTAGTGAATCTAATGTAACACACACCCATACAATGCGCACCACCCCGTGATGTTTTTCTCACTGCTACTAGTGAATCTAATGTAACACACACGAATACAATGCGCACCACCCCGTGATGTTTTTCTCACTGCTACTAGTGAATCTAATGTAACACACACCCATACAATGCGCACCACCCCGTGATGTTTTTCTCACTGCTACTAGTGAATCCAATGTAACACACACCCATACAATGCGCACCACCCCGTGATGTTTTTCTCACTCCTACTAGAGAATCCAATGTAACACACACCCATACAATGCGCACCACCCTGTGATGTTTTTCTCACTCCTACTAGTGAATCCAATGTAACACACACCCATACAATGCGCACCACCCCGTGATGTTTTTCTCACTGCTACTAGTGAATCTAATGTAACACACACCCATACAATGCGCACCACCCCGTGATGTTTTTCTCACTGCTACTAGTGAATCTAATGTAACACACACCCATACAATGCGCACCACCCCGTGATGTTTTTCTCACTGCTACTAGTGAATGTAATGTAACACACACCCATACAATGCGCACCACCCCGTGATGTTTTTCTCACTGCTACTAGTGAATGTAATGTAACACACACCCATACAATGCGCACCACCCCGTGATGTTTTTCTCACTCCTACTAGTGAATGTAATGTAACACACACCCACACAATGCGCACCACCCCGTGATGTTTTTCTCACTGCTACTAGTGAATGTAATGTAACACACACCCATACAATGCGCACCACCCCGTGATGTTTTTCTCACTCCTACTAGTGAATCCAATGTAACACACACCCACACAATGCGCACCACCCCGTGATGTTTTTCTCACTCCTACTAGTGAATTCAATGTAACACACACCCACACAATGCGCGCCACCCCGTGATGTTTTTCTCACTCCTACTAGTGAATCCAATGTAACACACACCCACACAATGTGCGGCACCCCGTGATGTTTTTCTCACTCCTACTAGTGAATCCAATGTAACACACACCCATACAATGCGCACCACCCCGTGATGTTTTTCTCACTCCTACTAGTGAATCCAATGTAACACACACCCATAAAATGCGCACCACCCCGTGATGTTTTTCTCACTCCTACTAGTGAATGTAATGTAACACACACCCATACAATGCGCACCACCCCGTGATGTTTTTCTCACTTCTAGTAGTGAATGTAATGTAACACACACCCATACAATGCGCACCACCCCGTGATGTTTTTCTCACTCCTACTAGTGAATGTAATGTAACACACACCCATACAATGCGCACCACCCCGTGATGTTTTTCTCACTGCTACTAGTGAATCTAATGTAACACACACCCATACAATGCGCACCACCCCGTGATGTTTTTCTAACTGCTAGTAGTGAATCGAATGTAACACACACCCATACAATGCGCACCACCCCGTGTTGTTTTTCTCACTGCTACTAGTGAATGTAATGTAACACACACCCATACAATGCGCACCACCCCGTGATGTTTTTCTCACTGCTACTAGTGAATGTAATGTAAAACACACCCATACAATGCGCACCACCCCGTGATGTTTTTCTCACTGCTACTAGTGAATCTAATGTAACACACACCCATACAATGCGCACCACCCCGTGATGTTTTTCTCACTGCTACTAGTGAATCTAATGTAACACACACCCATACAATGCGCACCACCCAGTGATGTTTTTCTCAATCCTACTAGTGAATGTAATGTAACACACACCCATACAATGCGCACTACCCCGTGATGTTTTTCTCACTCCTACTAGTGAATGTAATGTAACACACACCCATACAATGCGCACCACCCCGTGATGTTTTTCTCACTCCTACTAGTGAATCCAATGTAACACACACCCATACAATGCGCACCACCCCGTGATGTTTTTTTCACTGCTACTAGTGAATCTAATGTAACACACACCCATACAATGCGCACCACCCCGTGATGTTTTTCTCACTGCTACTAGTGAATCTAATGTAACACACACCCATACAATGCGCACCACCCCGTGATGTTTTTCTCACTGCTACTAGTGAATCTAATGTAACACACACCCATACAATGCGCACCACCCCGTGATGTTTTTCTCACGGCTACTAGTGAATCTAATGTAACACACACCCATACAATGCGCACGACCCCGTGATGTTTTTCTCACTGCTACTAGTGAATCTAATGTAACACACACCCATACAATGCACACCACCCCGTGATGTTTTTCTCACTCCGACTAGTGTATGTAATGTAACACACACCCATACAATGCGCACCACCCCGTGATGTTTTTCTCACTCCTACTAGTGAATCCAATGTAACACACACCCATACAATGCGCACCACCCCGTGATGTTTTTCTCACTCCTACTAGTGAATCCAATGTAACACACACCCATACAATGCGCACCACCCCGTGATGTTTTTCTCACTCCTACTAGTGAATCCAATGTAACACACACCCATACAATGCGCACCACCCCGTGATGTTTTTCTCACTGCTACTAGTGAATCCAATGTAACACACACCCATACAATGCGCACCACCCCGTGATGTTTTTCTCACTGCTACTAGTGAATCCAATGTAACACACACCCATACAATGCGCACCACCCCGTGATGTTTTTCTCACTGCTACTAGTGAATCTAATGTAACACACACCCATACAATGCGCACCACCCCGTGATGTTTTTCTCACTGCTACTAGTGAATCTAATGTAACACACACCCATACAATGCGCACCACCCCGTGATGTTTTTCTCACTGCTAGTAGTGAATGTAATGTAACACACACCCATACAATGCGCACCACCCCGTGATGTTTTTCTCACTGCTACTAGTGAATGTAATGTAACACACACCCATACAATGCGCACCACCCCGTGATGTTTTTCTCACTCCTACTAGTGAATGTAGTGTAACACACACCCACACAATGCGCACCACCCCGTGATGTTTTTCTCACTGCTACTAGTGAATGTAATGTAACACACACCCACACAATGCGCACCACCCCGTGATGTTTTTCTCACTCCTACTAGTGAATCCAATGTAACACACACCCACACAATGCGCACCACCCCGTGATGTTTTTCTCACTCCTACTAGTGAATCCAATGTAACACACACCCACACAATGTGCACCACCCCGTGATGTTTTTCTCACTCCTACTAGTGAATCCAATGTAACACACACCCACACAATGCGCACCACCCCGTGATGTTTTTCTCACTCCTACTAGTGAATCCAATGTAACACACACCCATACAATGCGCGCCACCCCGTGATGTTTTTCTCACTCCTACTAGTGAATCCAATGTAACACACACCCATACAATTCGCACCACCCCGTGATGTTTTTCTCACTCCTACTAGTGAATCCAATGTAACACACACCCCTAAAATGCGCAGCACCCCGTGATGTTTTTCTCACTCCTACTAGTGAATGTAATGTAACACACACCCATACAATGCGCACCACCCCGTGATGTTTTTCTCACTTCTACTAGTGAATGTAATGTAACACACACCCATACAATGCGCACCGCCCCGTGATGTTTTTCTCACTCCTACTAGTGAATGTAATGTAACACACACCCATACAATGCGCACCACCCCGTGATGTTTTTCTCACTCCTACTAGTGAATGTAATGTAACACACACCCATACAATGCGCACCACCCCGTGATGTTTTTCTCACTGCTACTAGTGAATCTAATGTAACACACACCCATACAATGCGCACCACCCCGTGATGTTTTTCTCACTGCTACTAGTGAATGTAATGTAAAACACACCCATACAATGCGCACCACCCCGTGATGTTTTTCTCACTGCTACTAGTGAATCTAATGTAACACACACCCATACAATGCGCACCACCCCGTGATGTTTTTCTCACTGCTACTAGTGAATCTAATGTAACACACACCCATACAATGCGCACCACCCAGTGATGTTTTTCTCAATCCTACTAGTGAATGTAATGTAACACACACCCATACAATGCGCACCACCCCGTGATGTTTTTCTCACTCCTACTAGTGAATGTAATGTAACACACACCCATACAATGCGCACCACCCCGTGATGTTTTTCTCACTCCTACTAGTGAATCCAATGTAACACACACCCATACAATGCGCACCACCCCGTGATGTTTTTCTCACTGCTACTAGTGAATCTAATGTAACACACACCCATACAATGCGCACCACCCCGTGATGTTTTTCTCACTGCTACTAGTGAATCTAATGTAACACACACCCATATAATGCGCCCCACCCCGTGATGTTTTTCTCACTGCTACTAGTGAATCTAATGTAACACACACCCATAGAATGCGCACCACCCCGTGATGTTTTTCTCACTGCTACTAGTGATTCTAATGTAACACACACCCATACAATGCGCACCACCCCGTGATGTTTTTCTCACTCCGACTAGTGAATGTAATGTAACACACACCCATACAATGCGCACCACCCCGTGATGTTTTTCTCACTCCTACTAGTGAATCCAATGTAACACACACCCATACAATGCGCACCACCCCGTGATGTTTTTCTCACTCCTACTAGTGAATCCAATGTAACACACACCCATACAATGCGCACCACCCCGTGATGTTTTTCTCACTCCTACTAGTGAATCCAATGTAACACACACCCATACAATGCGCACCACCCCGTGATGTTTTTCTCACTGCTACTAGTGAATCCAATGTAACACACACCCATACAATGCGCACCACCCCGTGATGTTTTTCTCACTCCTACTAGTGAATCCAATGTAACACACACCCATACAATGCGCACCACCCCGTGATGTTTTTCTCACTGCTACTAGTGAATCTAATGTAACACACACCCATACAATGCGAACCAACCCGTGATGTTTTTCTCACTGCTACTAGTGAATCTAATGTAACACACACCCATACAATGCGCACCACCCCGTGATGTTTTTCTGACTGCTACTAGTGAATCTAATGTAACACACAGCCATACAATGCGCACCACACCGTGATGTTTTTCTCACTGCTACTAGTGAATCTAATGTAACACACACCCATACAATGCGCACCACCCCGTGATGTTTTTCTCACTCCGACTAGTGAATGTAATGTAACACACACCCATACAATGCGCACCACCCCGTGATGTTTTTCTCACTCCTACTAGTGAATGTAATGTAACACACACCCATACAATGCGCACCACCCCGTGATGTTTTTCTCACTCCTACTAGTGAATGTAATGTAACACACACCCATACAATGTGCACCACCCCGTGATGTTTTTCTCACTCCTACTAGTGAATGTAATGTAACACACACCCATACAATGCGCACCACCCCGTGATGTTTTTCTCACTCCTACTAGTGAATGTAATGTAACACACACCCATACAATGCGCACCACCCCGTGATGTTTTTCTCACTCCTACTAGTGAATGTAATGTAATACACACCCATACAATGCGCACCACCCCGTGATGTTTTTCTCACTGCTACTAGTGAATGTAATGTAACACACACCCATACAATGCGCACCACACCGTGATGTTTTTCTCACTCCTACTAGTGAATCCAATGTAACACACACCCATACAATGCGCACCACCCCGTGATGTTTTTCTCACTCCTACTAGTGAATGTAATGTAACACACACCCACACAATGCGCACCACCCCGTGATGTTTTTCTCACTCCTACTAGTGAATCCAATGTAACACACACCCATACAATGCGCACCACCCCGTGATGTTTTTCTCACTCCTACTAGTGAATCCAATTTAACACACACCCATACAATGCGTACCACCCCGTGATGTTTTTCTCACTCCTACTAGTGAATCCAATGTAACACACACCCATTCAATGCGCACCACCCCGTGATGTTTTTCTCACTCCTACTAGTGAATCCAATGTAACACACACCCACACAATGCGCACCACCCCGTGTTGTTTTTCTCACTGCTACTAGTGAATGTAATGTAACACACACCCATACAATGCGCACCACCCCGTGATGTTTTTCTCACTGCTACTAGTGAATGTAATGTAAAACACACCCATACAATGCGCACCACCCCGTGATGTTTTTCTCACTGCTACTAGTGAATCTAATGTAACACACACCCATACAATGCGCACCACCCCGTGATGTTTTTCTCACTGCTACTAGTGAATCTAATGTAACACACACCCATACAATGCGCACCACCCAGTGATGTTTTTCTCAATCCTACTAGTGAATGTAATGTAACACACACCCATACAATGCGCACCACCCCGTGATGTTTTTCTCACTCCTACTAGTGAATGTAATGTAACACACACCCATACAATGCGCACCACCCCGTGATGTTTTTCTCACTCCTACTAGTGAATCCAATGTAACACACACCCATACAATGCGCACCACCCCGTGATGTTTTTCTCACTGCTACTAGTGAATCTAATGTAACACACACCCATACAATGCGCACCACCCCGTGATGTTTTTCTCACTGCTACTAGTGAATCTAATGTAACACACACCCATACAATGCGCACCACCCCGTTATGTTTTTCTCACTGCTACTAGTGAATCTAATGTAACACACACCCATACAATGCGCACCACCCCGTGATGTTTTTCTCACGGCTACTAGTGAATCTAATGTAACACACACCCATACAATGCGCACAACCCCGTGATGTTTTTCTCACTGCTACTAGTGAATCTAATGTAACACACACCCATACAATGCGCACCACCCCGTGATGTTTTTCTCACTCCGACTAGTGTATGTAATGTAACACACACCCATACAATGCGCACCACCCCGTGATGTTTTTCTCACTCCTACTAGTGAATCTAATGTAACACACACCCATACAATGCGCACCACCCCGTGATGTTTTTCTCACTCCTACTAGTGAATCCAATGTAACACACACCCACACAATGTGCGGCACCCCGTGATGTTTTTCTCACTCCTACTAGTGAATCCAATGTAACACACACCCATACAATGCGCACCACCCCGTGATGTTTTTTCTCACTCCTACTAGTGAATCCAATGTAACACACACCCATAAAATGCGCACCACCCCGTGATGTTTTTCTCACTCCTACTAGTGAATGTAATGTAACACACACCCATACAATGCGCACCACCCCGTGATGTTTTTCTCACTTCTAGTAGTGAATGTAATGTAACACACACCCATACAATGCGCACCACCCCGTGATGTTTTTCTCACTCCTACTAGTGAATGTAATGTAACACACACCCATACAATGCGCACCACCCCGTGATGTTTTTCTCACTGCTACTAGTGAATCTAATGTAACACACACCCATACAATGCGCACCACCCCGTGATGTTTTTCTAACTGCTAGTAGTGAATCGAATGTAACACACACCCATACAATGCGCACCACCCCGTGTTGTTTTTCTCACTGCTACTAGTGAATGTAATGTAACACACACCCATACAATGCGCACCACCCCGTGATGTTTTTCTCACTGCTACTAGTGAATGTAATGTAAAACACACCCATACAATGCGCACCACCCCGTGATGTTTTTCTCACTGCTACTAGTGAATCTAATGTAACACACACCCATACAATGCGCACCACCCCGTGATGTTTTTCTCACTGCTACTAGTGAATCTAATGTAACACACACCCATACAATGCGCACCACCCAGTGATGTTTTTCTCAATCCTACTAGTGAATGTAATGTAACACACACCCATACAATGCGCACCACCCCGTGATGTTTTTCTCACTCCTACTAGTGAATGTAATGTAACACACACCCATACAATGCGCACCACCCCGTGATGTTTTTCTCACTCCTACTAGTGAATCCAATGTAACACACACCCATACAATGCGCACCACCCCGTGATGTTTTTTTCACTGCTACTAGTGAATCTAATGTAACACACACCCATACAATGCGCACCACCCCGTGATGTTTTTCTCACTGCTACTAGTGAATCTAATGTAACACACACCCATACAATGCGCACCACCCCGTGATGTTTTTCTCACTGCTACTAGTGAATCTAATGTAACACACACCCATACAATGCGCACCACCCCGTGATGTTTTTCTCACGGCTACTAGTGAATCTAATGTAACACACACCCATACAATGCGCACGACCCCGTGATGTTTTTCTCACTGCTACTAGTGAATCTAATGTAACACACACCCATACAATGCACACCACCCCGTGATGTTTTTCTCACTCCGACTAGTGTATGTAATGTAACACACACCCATACAATGCGCACCACCCCGTGATGTTTTTCTCACTCCTACTAGTGAATCCAATGTAACACACACCCATACAATGCGCACCACCCCGTGATGTTTTTCTCACTCCTACTAGTGAATCCAATGTAACACACACCCATACAATGCGCACCACCCCGTGATGTTTTTCTCACTCCTACTAGTGAATCCAATGTAACACACACCCATACAATGCGCACCACCCCGTGATGTTTTTCTCACTGCTACTAGTGAATCCAATGTAACACACACCCATACAATGCGCACCACCCCGTGATGTTTTTCTCACTGCTACTAGTGAATCCAATGTAACACACACCCATACAATGCGCACCACCCCGTGATGTTTTTCTCACTGCTACTAGTGAATCTAATGTAACACACACCCATACAATGCGCACCACCCCGTGATGTTTTTCTCACTGCTACTAGTGAATCTAATGTAACACACACCCATACAATGCGCACCACCCCGTGATGTTTTTCTCACTGCTAGTAGTGAATGTAATGTAACACACACCCATACAATGCGCACCACCCCGTGATGTTTTTCTCACTGCTACTAGTGAATGTAATGTAACACACACCCATACAATGCGCACCACCCCGTGATGTTTTTCTCACTCCTACTAGTGAATGTAGTGTAACACACACCCACACAATGCGCACCACCCCGTGATGTTTTTCTCACTGCTACTAGTGAATGTAATGTAACACACACCCACACAATGCGCACCACCCCGTGATGTTTTTCTCACTCCTACTAGTGAATCCAATGTAACACACACCCACACAATGCGCACCACCCCGTGATGTTTTTCTCACTCCTACTAGTGAATCCAATGTAACACACACCCACACAATGTGCACCACCCCGTGATGTTTTTCTCACTCCTACTAGTGAATCCAATGTAACACACACCCACACAATGCGCACCACCCCGTGATGTTTTTCTCACTCCTACTAGTGAATCCAATGTAACACACACCCATACAATGCGCGCCACCCCGTGATGTTTTTCTCACTCCTACTAGTGAATCCAATGTAACACACACCCATACAATTCGCACCACCCCGTGATGTTTTTCTCACTCCTACTAGTGAATCCAATGTAACACACACCCCTAAAATGCGCAGCACCCCGTGATGTTTTTCTCACTCCTACTAGTGAATGTAATGTAACACACACCCATACAATGCGCACCACCCCGTGATGTTTTTCTCACTTCTACTAGTGAATGTAATGTAACACACACCCATACAATGCGCACCCGCCCCGTGATGTTTTTCTCACTCCTACTAGTGAATGTAATGTAACACACACCCATACAATGCGCACCACCCCGTGATGTTTTTCTCACTCCTACTAGTGAATGTAATGTAACACACACCCATACAATGCGCACCACCCCGTGATGTTTTTCTCACTGCTACTAGTGAATCTAATGTAACACACACCCATACAATGCGCACCACCCCGTGATGTTTTTCTCACTGCTACTAGTGAATGTAATGTAAAACACACCCATACAATGCGCACCACCCCGTGATGTTTTTCTCACTGCTACTAGTGAATCTAATGTAACACACACCCATACAATGCGCACCACCCCGTGATGTTTTTCTCACTGCTACTAGTGAATCTAATGTAACACACACCCATACAATGCGCACCACCCAGTGATGTTTTTCTCAATCCTACTAGTGAATGTAATGTAACACACACCCATACAATGCGCACCACCCCGTGATGTTTTTCTCACTCCTACTAGTGAATGTAATGTAACACACACCCATACAATGCGCACCACCCCGTGATGTTTTTCTCACTCCTACTAGTGAATCCAATGTAACACACACCCATACAATGCGCACCACCCCGTGATGTTTTTCTCACTGCTACTAGTGAATCTAATGTAACACACACCCATACAATGCGCACCACCCCGTGATGTTTTTCTCACTGCTACTAGTGAATCTAATGTAACACACACCCATATAATGCGCCCCACCCCGTGATGTTTTTCTCACTGCTACTAGTGAATCTAATGTAACACACACCCATAGAATGCGCACCACACCGTGATGTTTTTCTCACTGCTACTAGTGATTCTAATGTAACACACACCCATACAATGCGCACCACCCCGTGATGTTTTTCTCACTCCGACTAGTGAATGTAATGTAACACACACCCATACAATGCGCACCACCCCGTGATGTTTTTCTCACTCCTACTAGTGAATCCAATGTAACACACACCCATACAATGCGCACCACCCCGTGATGTTTTTCTCACTCCTACTAGTGAATCCAATGTAACACACACCCATACAATGCGCACCACCCCGTGATGTTTTTCTCACTCCTACTAGTGAATCCAATGTAACACACACCCATACAATGCGCACCACCCCGTGATGTTTTTCTCACTGCTACTAGTGAATCCAATGTAACACACACCCATACAATGCGCACCACCCCGTGATGTTTTTCTCACTCCTACTAGTGAATCCAATGTAACACACACCCATACAATGCGCACCACCCCGTGATGTTTTTCTCACTGCTACTAGTGAATCTAATGTAACACACACCCATACAATGCGAACCAACCCGTGATGTTTTTCTCACTGCTACTAGTGAATCTAATGTAACACACACCCATACAATGCGCACCACCCCGTGATGTTTTTCTGACTGCTACTAGTGAATCTAATGTAACACACACCCATACAATGCGCACCACACCGTGATGTTTTTCTCACTGCTACTAGTGAATCTAATGTAACACACACCCATACAATGCGCACCACCCCGTGATGTTTTTCTCACTCCGACTAGTGAATGTAATGTAACACACACCCATACAATGCGCACCACCCCGTGATGTTTTTCTCACTCCTACTAGTGAATGTAATGTAACACACACCCATACAATGCGCACCACCCCGTGATGTTTTTCTCACTCCTACTAGTGAATCTAATGTAACACACACCCATACAATGTGCACCACCCCGTGATGTTTTTCTCACTCCTACTAGTGAATGTAATGTAACACACACCCATACAATGCGCACCACCCCGTGATGTTTTTCTCACTCCTACTAGTGAATGTAATGTAACACACACCCATACAATGCGCACCACCCCGTGATGTTTTTCTCACTCCTACTAGTGAATGTAATGTAATACACACCCATACAATGCGCACCACCCCGTGATGTTTTTCTCACTGCTACTAGTGAATGTAATGTAACACACACCCATACAATGCGCACCACACCGTGATGTTTTTCTCACTCCTACTAGTGAATCCAATGTAACACACACCCATACAATGCGCACCACCCCGTGATGTTTTTCTCACTCCTACTAGTGAATGTAATGTAACACACACCCACACAATGCGCACCACCCCGTGATGTTTTTCTCACTCCTACTAGTGAATCCAATGTAACACACACCCATACAATGCGCACCACCCCGTGATGTTTTTCTCACTCCTACTAGTGAATCCAATTTAACACACACCCATACAATGCGTACCACCCCGTGATGTTTTTCTCACTCCTACTAGTGAATCCAATGTAACACACACCCATTCAATGCGCACCACCCCGTGATGTTTTTCTCACTCCTACTAGTGAATCCAATGTAACACACACCCACACAATGCGCACCACCCCGTGTTGTTTTTCTCACTGCTACTAGTGAATGTAATGTAACACACACCCATACAATGCGCACCACCCCGTGATGTTTTTCTCACTGCTACTAGTGAATGTAATGTAAAACACACCCATACAATGCGCACCACCCCGTGATGTTTTTCTCACTGCTACTAGTGAATCTAATGTAACACACACCCATACAATGCGCACCACCCCGTGATGTTTTTTCTCACTGCTACTAGTGAATCTAATGTAACACACACCCATACAATGCGCACCACCCAGTGATGTTTTTCTCAATCCTACTAGTGAATGTAATGTAACACACACCCATACAATGCGCACCACCCCGTGATGTTTTTCTCACTCCTACTAGTGAATGTAATGTAACACACACCCATACAATGCGCACCACCCCGTGATGTTTTTCTCACTCCTACTAGTGAATCCAATGTAACACACACCCATACAATGCGCACCACCCCGTGATGTTTTTCTCACTGCTACTAGTGAATCTAATGTAACACACACCCATACAATGCGCACCACCCCGTGATGTTTTTCTCACTGCTACTAGTGAATCTAATGTAACACACACCCATACAATGCGCACCACCCCGTTATGTTTTTCTCACTGCTACTAGTGAATCTAATGTAACACACACCCATACAATGCGCACCACCCCGTGATGTTTTTCTCACGGCTACTAGTGAATCTAATGTAACACACACCCATACAATGCGCACAACCCCGTGATGTTTTTCTCACTGCTACTAGTGAATCTAATGTAACACACACCCATACAATGCGCACCACCCCGTGATGTTTTTCTCACTCCGACTAGTGTATGTAATGTAACACACACCCATACAATGCGCACCACCCCGTGATGTTTTTCTCACTCCTACTAGTGAAACCAATGTAACACACACCCATACAATGCGCACCACCCCGTGCTGTTTTTCTCACTCCTACTAGTGAATCCAATATAACACACACCCATACAATGCGCACCACCCCGTGATGTTTTTCTCACTCCTACTAGTGAATCCAATGTAACACACACCCATACAATGCGCACCACCCCGTGATGTTTTTGTCACTGCTACTAGTGAATCCAATGTAACACACACCCATACAATGCGCACCACCCCGTGATGTTTTTCTCACTGCTACTAGTGAATCCAATGTAACACACACCCATACAATGCGCACCACCCCGTGATGTTTTTCTCACTGCTACTAGTGAATCTAATGTAACACACACCCATACAATGCGCACCACCCCGTGATGTTTTTCTCACTGCTACTAGTGAATCTAATGTAACACACACCCATACAATGCGCACCACCCCGTGATGTTTTTCTCACTGCTACTAGTGAATGTAATGTAACACACACCCATACAATGCGCACCACCCCGTGATGTTTTTCTCACTGCTACTAGTGAATGTAATGTAACACACACCCATACAATGCGCACCACCCCGTGATGTTTTTCTCACTGCTACTAGTGAATGTAATGTAACACACACCCATACAATGCGCACCACCCCGTGATGTTTTTCTCACTCCTACTAGTGAATGTAGTGTAACACACACCCACACAATGCGCACCACCCCGTGATGTTTTTCTCACTGCTACTAGTGAATGTAATGTAACACACACCCATACAATGCGCACCACCCCGTGATGTTTTTCTCACTCCTACTAGTGAATCCAATGTAACACACACCCACACAATGCGCACCACCCCGTGATGTTTTTCTCACTCCTACTAGTGAATCCAATGTAACACACACCCACACAATGCGCACCACCCCGTGATGTTTTTCTCACTCCTACTAGTGAATCCAATGTAACACACACCCACACAATGCGCACCACCCCGTGATGTTTTTCTCACTCCTACTAGTGAATCCAATGTAACACACACCCATACAATGCGCGCCACCCCGTGATGTTTTTCTCACTCCTACTAGTGAATCCAATGTAACACACACCCACACAATGCGCGCCACCCCGTGATGTTTTTCTCACTCCTACTAGTGAATCCAATGTAACACACACCCATACAATGCGCGCCACCCCGTGATGTTTTTCTCACTCCTACTAGTGAATGTAATGTAACACACACCCATACAATGCGCACCACCCCGTGATGTTTTTCTCACTTCTACTAGTGAATGTAATGTAACACACACCCATACAATGCGCACCACCCCGTGATGTTTTTCTCACTCCTACTAGTGAATGTAATGTAACACACACCCATACAATGCGCACCACCCCGTGATGTTTTTCTCACTCCTACTAGTGAATGTAATGTAACACACACCCATACAATGCGCACCACCCCGTGATGTTTTTCTCACTGCTACTAGTGAATCTAATGTAACACACACCCATACAATGCGCACCACCCCGTGATGTTTTTCTAACTGCTACTAGTGAATCTAATGTAACACACACCCATACAATGCGCACCACCCCGTGTTGTTTTTCTCACTGCTACTAGTGAATATAATGTAACACACACCCATACAATGCGCACCACCCCGTGATGTTTTTCTCACTGCTACTAGTGAATGTAATGTAAAACACACCCATACAATGCGCACCACCCCGTGATGTTTTTCTCACTGCTACTAGTGAATCTAATGTAACACACACCCATACAATGCGCACCACCCCGTGATGTTTTTCTCACTGCTACTAGTGAATCTAATGTAACACACACCCATACAATGCGCACCACCCAGTGATGTTTTTCTCAATCCTACTAGTGAATGTAATGTAACACACACCCATACAATGCGCACCACCCCGTGATGTTTTTCTCAGTCCTACTAGTGAATGTAATGTAACACACACCCATACAATGCGCACCACCCCGTGATGTTTTTCTCACTCCTACTAGTGAATCCAATGTAACACACACCCATACAATGCGCACCACCCCGTGATGTTTTTCTCACTGCTACTAGTGAATCTAATGTAACACACACCCATACAATGCGCACCACCCCGTGTTTTTCTCACTGCTACTAGTGAATCTAATGTAACACACACCCATATAATGCCCACCACCCCGTGATGTTTTTCTCACTGCTACTAGTGAATCTAATGTAACACACACCCATACAATGCGCACCACCCCGTGATGTTTTTCTCACTGCTACTAGTGATTCTAATGTAACACACACCCATACAATGCGCACCACCCCGTGATGTTTTTCTCACTGCTACTAGTGAATCTAATGTAACACACACCCATACAATGCGCACCACCCCGTGATGTTTTTCTCACTGCTACTAGTGAATCTAATGTAACACACACCCATACAATGCGCACCACCCCGTGATGTTTTTCTCACTGCTACTAGTGAATCTAATGTAACACACACCCATACAATGCGCACCACCCAGTGATGTTTTTCTCAATCCTACTAGTGAATGTAATGTAACACACACCCATACAATGCGCACCACCCCGTGATGTTTTTCTCACTCCTACTAGTGAATGTAATGTAACACACACCCATACAATGCGCACCACCCCGTGATGTTTTTCTCACTCCTACTAGTGAATCCAATGTAACACACACCCATACAATGCGCACCACCCCGTGATGTTTTTCTCACTGCTACTAGTGAATCTAATGTAACACACACCCATACAATGCGCACCACCCCGTGATGTTTTTCTCACTCCTACTAGTGAATGTAGTGTAACACACAGCCACACAATGCGCACCACCCCGTGATGTTTTTCTCACTGCTACTAGTGAATGTAAAGTAACACAAACCCATACAATGCGCACCACGCCGTGATGTTTTTCTCACTCCTACTAGTGAATGTAATGTAACACACACCCATACAATGCGCACCACCCCGTGATGTTTTTCTCACTGCTACTAGTGAATCTAATGTAACACACACCCATACAATGCGCACCACCCCGTGATGTTTTTCTAACTGCTACTAGTGAATCTAATGTAACACACACCCATACAATGCGCACCACCCCGTGTTGTTTTTCTCACTGCTACTAGTGAATGTAATGTAACACACACCCATACAATGCGCACCACCCCGTGATGTTTTTCTCACTGCTACTAGTGAATGTAATGTAAAACACACCCATACAATGCGCACCACCCCGTGATGTTTTTCTCACTGCTACTAGTGAATCTAATGTAACACACACCCATACAATGCGCACCACCCCGTGATGTTTTTCTCACTGCTACTAGTGAATCTAATGTAACACACACCCATACAATGCGCACCACCCAGTGATGTTTTTCTCAATCCTACTAGTGAATGTAATGTAACACACACCCATACAATGCGCACCACCCCGTGATGTTTTTCTCACTCCTACTAGTGAATGTAATGTAACACACACCCATACAATGCGCACCACCCCGTGATGTTTTTCTCACTCCTACTAGTGAATCCAATGTAACACACACCCATACAATGCGCACCACCCCGTGATGTTTTTCTCACTGCTACTAGTGAATCTAATGTAACACACACCCATACAATGCGCACCAACCCGTGTTTTTCTCACTGCTACTAGTGAATCTAATGTAACACACACCCATATAATGCGCACCACCCCGTGATGTTTTTCTCACTGCTACTAGTGAATCTAATGTAACACACACCCATACAATGCGCACCACCCCGTGATGTTTTTCTCACTGCTACTAGTGATTCTAATGTAACACACACCCATACAATGCGCACCACCCCGTGATGTTTTTCTCACTGCTACTAGTGAATCTAATGTAACACACACCCATACAATGCGCACCACCCCGTGATGTTTTTCTCACTGCTACTAGTGAATCTAATGTAACACACACCCATACAATGCGCACCACCCCGTGATGTTTTTCTCACTGCTACTAGTGAATCTAATGTAACACACACCTATACAATGCGCACCACCCAGTGATGTTTTTCTCAATCCTACTAGTGAATGTAATGTAACACACACCCATACAATGCGCACCACCCCGTGATGTTTTTCTCACTCCTACTAGTGAATGTAATGTAACACACACCCATACAATGCGCACCACCCCATGATGTTTTTCTCACTCCTACTAGTGAATCCAATGTAACACACACCCATACAATGCGCACCACCCCGTGATGTTTTTCTCACTGCTACTAGTGAATCTAATGTAACACACACCCATACAATGCGCACCACCCCGTGATGTTTTTCTCACTCCTACTAGTGAATGTAGTGTAACACACAGCCACACAATGCGCACCACCCCGTGATGTTTTTCTCACTGCTACTAGTGAATGTAAAGTAACACACACCCATACAATACGCACCACCCCGTGATGTTTTTCTCACTCCTACTAGTGAATCCAATGTAACACACACCCACACAATGCACACCACCCCGTGATGTTTTTCTCACTCCTACTAGTGAATCCAATGTAACACACACCCACACAATGCGCACAACCCCGTGATGTTTTTCTCACTCCTACTAGTGAATCCAATGTAACACACACCCACACAATGCGCACCACCCCGTGATGTTTTTCTCACTCCTACTAGTGAATCCAATGTAACACACACCCATACAATGCGCGCCACCCCGTGATGTTTTTCTCACTCCTACTAGTGAATCCAATGTAACACACACCCATACAATGCGCACCACCCCGTGATGTTTTTCTCACTCCTACTAGTGAATCCAATGTAACACACACCCATAAAATGCGCAGCACCCCGTGATGTTTTTCTCACTCCTACTAGTGAATGTAATGTAACACACACCCATACAATGCGCACCACCCCGTGATGTTTTTCTCACTCCTACTAGTGAATGTAATGTAACACACACCCATACAATGCGCACCACCCCGTGATGTTTTTCTCACTCCTACTAGTGAATGTAATGTAACACACACCCATACAATGCGCACCACCCCGTGATGTTTTTCTCACTCCTACTAGTGAATGTAATGTAACACACACCCATACAATGCGCACCACCCCGTGATGTTTTTCTCACTGCTACTAGTGAATCTAATGTAACACACTCTCATACAATGCGCACCACCCCGTGATGTTTTTCTAACTGCTACTAGTGAATCTAATGTAACACACACCCATACAATGCGCACCACCCCGTGTTGTTTTTCTCACTGCTACTAGTGAATGTAATGTAACACACACCCATACAATGCGCACCACCCCGTGATGTTTTTCTCACTGCTACTAGTGAATGTAATGTAAAACACACCCATACAATGCGCACCACCACGTGATGTTTTTCTCACTGCTACTAGTGAATCTAATGTAACACACACCCATACAATGCGCACCACCCCGTGATGTTTTTCTCACTGCTACTAGTGAATCTAATGTAACACACACCCATACAATGCGCACCACCCAGTGATGTTTTTCTCAATCCTACTAGTGAATGTAATGTAACACACACCCATACAATGCGCACCACCCCGTGATGTTTTTCTCACTCCTACTAGTGAATGTAATGTAACACACACCCATACAATGCGCACCACCCCGTGATGTTTTTCTCACTCCTACTAGGGAATCCAATGTAACACACACCCATACAATGCGCACCACCCCGTGATGTTTTTCTCACTGCTACTAGTGAATCTAATGTAACACACACCCATACAATGCGCACCACCCCGTGTTTTTCTCACTGCTACTAGTGAATCTAATGTAACACACACCCATATAATGCGCACCACCCCGTGATGTTTTTCTCACTGCTACTAGTGAATCTAATGTAACACACACCCATACAATGCGCACCACCCCGTGATGTTTTTCTCACTGCTACTAGTGATTCTAATGTAACACACACCCATACAATGCGCACCACCCCGTGATGTTTTTCTCACTGCTACAAGTGAATCTAATGTAACACACACCCATACAATGCGCACCACCCCGTGATGTTTTTCTCACTGCTACTAGTGAATCTAATGTAACACACACCCATACAATGCGCACCACCCCGTGATGTTTTTCTCACTGCTACTAGTGAATCTAATGTAACACACACCCATACAATGCGCACCACCCAGTGTTGTTTTTCTCAATCCTACTAGTGAATGTAATGTAACACACACCCATACAATGCGCACCACCCCGTGATGCTTTTCT